>NC_080705.1:79937258-80219758 GCF_943734765.1 Anopheles ziemanni
GGGAGGATCTTCAGAATGATTTCTGGTGAACTTTAATGCGAATTTCTTTTTGGGAAACTTAGCATTTTTTAAGGTTTTAAGAATAAAGACAAAAAAAACACAAGTTGGTGAAAATTTACTTTCTTAAAGTGCAAATGTTTAAAAACAGCAGCGCAAAATCTTAGTCAT
This sequence comes from Anopheles ziemanni, assembly GCF_943734765.1. Lineage (NCBI taxonomy): Eukaryota > Metazoa > Arthropoda > Insecta > Diptera > Culicidae > Anopheles > Anopheles ziemanni. The sequence goes on from NC_080705.1 coordinate 79,937,427, forward strand.
TCCTTCAAAGGCTGCAAAAAATGTGTTGAATAATATAAAAAAATCAATAATCAACAATATAAAAAAATTTAAAAAAATACAAATAAAAAAGTAACAATCATGTTATTTTATATTTAAAAACTTTCTTTTTCTTCCCAGGTATGTTTTTAAAGTAACACATTTTTATCACAAACTGTAATGTGCGGTCTTGTAAAAAAACCCAATTGATTATATTTTACTCATGTGAAAAAATGGCTTCCGACGTGGGTTGCATGGTTTTGGATGTCTGGCCAATTATTCTCATTCTTTAGATATTTTGACCCGTTTTCCTTTTTTTTATTTGCTGTCACACTCGTATTAGAACCTTTTCGGTTAGCGAACAATAACTATTTTTCGTGTCATGCACCGGATCGAAACCCATCGCCATCGGGCTTCGTTCAATCTGTTGCTCGTCGAATCCCCCATCGGTCCGCCTAGAGCCTCCTTTGCATTCGTTTTACCAAACCCATCCATGGCCAATGTATGCTTGCGTATGTTCGCTGGTGCAGCTTTTGAGCTTGGGTCCACTATCGACCCGGGTTTGCAATATGCAACAATCTCGAATGGGGTTTCTCTGTTGGCCGTAAAGCTCATGAGCGTTATGAATGGAATTGCTCCGGACGTAACACACCCGGTTAGCTGATCCGCAGCAAGGGGGAACCGTGTGGTACTTTCCGTGCCAAACCGGTGAACATCCTTCCCGAAGCTGAACTCCAAAAGTTAAATCCTCCTGCACATTCTGTCGGAGTGCCAGCAAAATTGAAATATTAAAACTATTAAAACCATCGCTTCACCCGGTGGCACGAAGTGCTTCCGAACGATGGAATGATGAAGCAACAAATATAAATTACTTCTTACTTTAATTCCTCGCATTCCAACTTCAGACGACTCCACGATGGCGACGACTCCAAGATGACGAGCGCAACTCGACCAACGTCGGTTCTGGAAGTCTGCAGCAGAAGGCAGTCGGACCGGACCGGGTCGTGCAGAAGTTATCGTTTGCATTTTTACGTCCTTACGAATGCCATCCCTTACCTGGATCCCTTCCTTCTACCTTCGGGGGCGATGTGTCTGCTCCAGAATTCACCGTCAGCACGACGGAAGACGCCGTGTCGCAGTCGGATTGGACCAATTGGGGAGATGACTTTTTTATTTGCCCTTTTGAAGTCGAAGTGTGGTTGCACTTAATCGCTGCTTTAAACATTCCATTCGGTTAGTTTCTTTATCAGAGTACGAGTGTAGCAATGATTCACTCGGTTATTTTTAACCGTTTGGGAAGAACTGGGTGCAGTACGTTTTTTCTTATATATTTCATAAACGCATTGCAGCCGATAAGGAAGGGAGAAACGCATTGAGGCCATTCCAAGATAACAACGCATTTCGCGCTTTAACTTGTGACGATGTGATAACATATTGAAAAAAAAAGAAATTGTTATAGTCGATTAAGGCGGTTATGTCTAATTTCTTCTTACGCTTTGCATGAGATTTTGACAAGCTGTGTCGAAGCAGGAATTGTTATCTCACAAAAAAACCTCTAATGTTAAAGATACACAACACATTCCTGCTCGTACGCTTTCTTCAAATATTTATGACTGACTTATCAACAACTTTCTCTTTTCTCCCCAATTTCAGCTTCTTTCCCCTGCACTGAAAGACTCATCCACCAGCAGTCAAGATGAAGATGTCAAAACTCTCCAATCAGACCAACTCGCAGGACCCGCAGGCGGTAAACTCGAGAGTTTTCGTCGGCAACCTCAACACATTTCAGTGCTCCAAGACTGATGTGGAGCGGATGTTTCAACGCTACGGCCGGTTGGCAGGTGAGTTAATTTCACTCGTTCATTTTTTTTTTTTGTTTCATTGCTCCGGAAGCAGTTTCCGAAAACTCTCCCAACCATTTATTTTACGAAATCCAATGATCCGTTCAGGTTTTAAGTTCGTTTTCAAGCTCGAGAAATAACGAAACGAATTCCATAAAATGGAAGGCTTTAGGTATGACTTCGTCTCGTTGAACCATTCCGATGGGTGAAATGGCATTTTCCCGGGTCTTGCATGCCCACCGCGCCAAGCCAATCAAGGGCATCCACATCTCCAGGGAGCGAACGTGAATCGATAAAGATTTGCCTGCATTTTGGGGGGGAGCGATTTCGGACTTCTCGACAGCACGACGGGCCATTTATCGCATCAATAATTCGTGCGTTTGATGTCACACAGAATCCACTTTGTCCACCTCACCGAACGCCTTGTCGGTGTTTTTCCTCCCCCTTGCAGCTACGGCACGCTACGACGGGGGAAATAAATCGATCAAAGTTCCCGACTCAGTTCTCGGTTTCGAACCTGAACCCCAGCGAACGTGTTGGAGGTTGAGCGAGCGAGTATAAACTACAAAATGGGGTAATTGAATTTGCAATAGTCTATTAGAGAAAGTTTCCAGTGGACAAGCGGTTCGTTTTTCGCTTCCTTAGCTTTCCTTGGCCCTGAAAGGAAGGGTGTGGTGTGCACTTTCGTCTTCGGGGTCTACTTTCTACCCGCGTCGCACGTTGCATGGTCAGATTTCTTCGATGCTATTGCTGCTGCCAAACGAAGGACGAAATAAAAACCAACGAGAAATAAGAACAAATCGATGCCACTCCAGACGTCCAGACAAACCCGGGGAGGCAGCGACTCCAGACGGAAGTCTCCGGACCGCCGATTGTCCCTTCGGTGTGGATAAGAGGGTGGAAAATCGTCTTAAGAAACTTAATTGTAAGCTGCTTTCAGTAGCTCCCGATTCCGACCGTGTCAAAGTTCGTCACTCTTTAAATGTTCGAGTGTTCTGTTCTGTCCACCATTTTCAGAAGTTGCACCAGTCCCGTGTCCAGTTTCCAGCAGTATCAAACATTTTTCGCTCTCTGTTCATTTCGGGAATCGATGAAGAGGAACATTTTCTAACTGGGCATGCTGGGAAAGCGGTGGTGGAAGTGCAACGAAAACAAGTAGGAAGAAACGACGAAGTACAGAGAAAAGACTGAAAAACACGAATCAAACAAGCACCAAAGAATCAAACTACTATTAAAGTTCATTTAAAGGATAGAAAATCCATTTTCCAATCGCGCTACTAACTATTGAATTGAAAGTAGTGAAAAGTGGAGGGAAGTAAAAAGTTCCCGGGATATTTTTCACAGCGAAGCAGAAGTAAATGGATGCATTAGGTTGCAATAAAACTTGTTCGTTTGCAAGATGAGCAGCACAGATTTTGTTTTCGATTCGAACACACCCTTTTTTAACCGCAATGTGTTTAACGAGCAAATGAGAGACATTCATGCGGTATTTATCTTCATTTGGCACAACTTGAAAACTTGTTCCAAATATGTTCGACGATTGGATTCTGGGAAAAGTTTTCCAAGTTGTTTCTAACCTTTTCCCGCCTCAAATTGCAACCCTTTTGGTCTCATTATGATGTAATTTTCGAACAAGAAAAATCAAGTTTTCCCCGTAGCTTGTGCCTTTCGGAAAACTCCGTTTACGTTTCGTTTGTCGGCAAATGTTTTCGACAAGCGACAAATAACACGATTTAAAAAAAAAGGGGAAAGCAATGTACAGCTAATTCTTTACAAGAACTACCCTAATGGAGTTGAGAGTCGCAGCCGAGGTGTGGAGGGATTTCACACCTTGTCAAACTGTCATGCACAATGCAACGGAAATGGGAATGCAATTTTCCAACAGCCAAGATCGACTCCTGCAAACTCACACGACCGGTTTGCGAATCAACGACCCCATCGTCGACTTTTCCGCGTTCTCCTCCCTGAATGGTTGTAAATAAAAGTTTATTGCATGCTTTTAATTAGAAACTTTCTTAATAGTTTCTTGGCAGCCAACCGGTTTTTCCTCGGTACTGGGTGAGTTTTCCACGGCACAGACAGGGTGTTATGCGCGTTTTCGTTTCTTTTTCATTTCCAATGTTACTGGTTGTTTCACCTTTCATTTGCACCACCCAACACTGGTTTATGATAAACCCGTTTGTGGTGTTTTTCCGCGTGTGGTAAAAAATATCAAAAAAATACACACCTTGTTCGGCTTTCCGATCCCTTCAGCCATCCCTGTAAGGGGCAAAATACGCGAAAAATACGTTTCGTTGCGCGGTTGATTTGGGTTTCTTGCTTCTTCAGGAACCGGAGGGGCCCGAAAAACTTTATTCCCGGAAAGCACGATCATTACAGTTGGTCATGGCGTCGCTACGCGGCCCGGTTTGGTACACACAAAGTTTCGGGGGGCTAATTTTCATACGTTCGCGTGGTGTAACCGACTCGTGCGCGAGGTTGGGGAACAAGTTTTGCAAGTTTTATCAATTTTTAATATCACTCAACTCGTGCGCTGGTAATGGAAAGGAAGTTCCTAGGCACAACGAAGATACACACATACACACACTGTTTATGGTGTCGTTCGGTTCCGGTGTTCCGGCATCCCTCTGCCATGTTTTGCCGCGTTTTGATTGCTATTTTGCGCCTGCAATGCGACGCCAATTGCAGACAAAGAAACCGCCAAATTGGTGATCGTTAGTTTTTTCGGGCTCATCACATGGCGACGAGAGCCGGCACGATGAAAAGCCCACCGGCCGGACCGCGGCGATGGCCATTTTCTGGTGACGCGTTGCAGTGGTCCACTGATTGCGTCATTACGCCGGCGGCTGCAGCTGCACATGCACATCCGAGCGGATGGAAAATAGTCTCCCGATGCGAAGGGTAAATAAATCTCACATAACGAGATGCTGAACAAGAAGTATCTGGACGCGAGAATTATTCTCTTTGGTCGGGCCCAACTCTTACGCCACCGGGACTCTGATCTGATCCGATCGAACTTGGCCGGAAAAATAGGGCTTCGATGCGACTTCGGACAGGAGACAGATTACAATTTTTCAAACGACGCATCCAGCCCGAGGGTTTCCACAGTGAAATGGATCTGGTTTTGGGTGACCGAGTGGCACGTGAAACAATTCCCTTCTAACGAACGACTACGGTTGCGCTGGCTTAGCTCGAGATAATTCCATCCACCAGCGATGTCCGACGGGCATCCAAACCAACACTATCACCCTTCATCGTACCATCAGCAGTAGGAATGAAAGTTCTGTTTTTTTGCAAATCTTTATTCCATCGCTTCGATTGGGTTTCAACATGGAAAAGCGATTTGATGAGTTGTGAAAATGAATAGGAAATAAAAAGATTCAAAACTCTACCATTCGACGGTGCATTTCCGCCAAAGCGCCATGTCTATAGGCAAGGATTGGAAGGGCCTAAGCTCGGGGTGGATGTAAAAATACCAATTTTCCAGTGATTAACTGCACATTCATACGCACGGCCATTGAATAGTGATCGGAGTTAGAGAGGTGGGAAACGAACAGTAGGATTAAAGTGCATTGTAGTAACTGATTCAATAAACAGATATTTGTTTTATTTTTTTTAGAAAATTCAATATCTTTTCTAGGTGTAATCTTTTGAAATGAAAATACATGGAAACACAAAGGTCGTTAATGAGTGTTGTAAAAATTTGGTTGCAAATTGACCAAATTGTTACACATAGATAGATAATACGTTCAATACTAATTGTTAGATGGATAATACGTTCAATACTATTCCATTTTAATCAAAAACAACACAATACGCACAACACTGGATAGTTTTTCATTAACTCAAGCCAGGTTTTCCTTGTTGAAAAGTTTTTCATGTCATAATTACTAGGAAACTCGAAAAAAACTCGAACTCTACAAAAACCTAAAACAAATTTTTGATGGATAGTTACGGGATGGTTTTATTGTCAAATCTCGGAAGCTTTAGGATTGAGAAAAAACATTCTCCGTTTTCTATTACGTCGAGTAGGAGTCGTCAAAATCGAACCGAAATGATAGAGATACGAATTCCAGAACGTCCAGATAATCCTTTCCCTATTTTCCGCTGCCCATGCATGCGTGAATTATTCACTCGATGAAATTGGGATTTTTACTTCTTTGTTTTCCCACTGCCTCGACGAGTGTGCGAGCTTTGATTCGAATCGATACCTGCACCATCCACAATCATATCGGCTGGAACAGTCGCACTGTTGGAAAATGCTCCCGGGCACGGACTGGACAGCTCGTTTCTCTTTTTCTCCCCTCTTCAAATCCCCCGTTGGCATGAACCACGCCGCTGACAATGGTTGCAACTCTTTTTCTAGGATCGCTAAAAAATGTATCACATTTTACCGCGTGCCACTGGGAGTGCATTTTCCAACCTAAAAAGTAAAAACAAAGAGCAGCAGGTGGTGGAATTCTTGTTCACACAAAACTTTTACATTCACCGAAACACCTCGGAAAAGTGCGTTACACGGATGATTTCCACGGCTCAATTTCAGCCGTCTAGCAACGGTTAGCCCATTGTGAGCTGAACAATTTAAAATCATCAATATCGTTGCGTGAAACAGGGCATAAAACTGGTCCTATGCTGAAATTGTTTCGTGCCTGTCTTGGGGATTTGTTTTCACAATTTTTCTGGCACAATCGGGTAAAAATGGATAGCGTCTGTTGGGTGAAAACTCATCTGTCTCATTTTTGTATGTTGGTTTTTACCTCTTCTCGCATTTCATCGATCAATTTTTTAACATTAACATAATCTTCATCAATGTTCGGTAGTTTAATTTGTGTACTTTTTTTCACCCTTCATTCACAGGAATTTCCATGCATAAAGGATACGCATTTGTGCAGTTTACAAATCCTTTTGATGCTCGGAACGCATGTCACGGTGAGGATGGTCGAACGGTGCTCAGCCAAACGTTAGGTAAGTAATATTATTCGAGAAGTAAATCAAATATAAAAGGGCTCCATGAAAAATCTATTATTTTTATCAAAATAATATACAGGTCTAAGACCCAAGGAGTTTTATAAAAAATCATATATAGCATGAAATCCTCGAGCATTAAACGACCATGTTTCAATGTGAAGCATACCATCAAGCACATCCCTTACTTCCATGCCGATAAATAATTAACTTTTAATAACATATCGTATGGTGCAGCAGATAGTTCACAGATTACTTCGCTTAAACAAGCTTAACATGAATTCAATTGTACGCACCACGCAAAAAGGAAAAGAAAATTATGCCTTAATTTCCATAACCCAGCACCGGCAAGCCTTCGTGAGCGTGTCCGACCCGGGGTGGCAAAATTGGACCAACTAAAAATGGATACATCATGTCATGATTGTTGCCCCTTACCCAGCTCACATTGTCCCCCGAGCCGGCACACAAAAACCCGAGGCCCGAGCGCCCATCATCAATCATGGGTGGAAAATGATAAAAACTACGGCAACGGCGGAAAAGAGGAAAAAAACTTTCGCTGTCATGTCATACATAAATTATTTTCTTCTCCATCACAAACTGGGTAGCAAGTAAGCACCGTACCGGGCCCGGGGTGGAAATACATGCATTTCCCGACCGACCGACCGACCGACCGGTTGGTAAAAGTGCGTGCCAATACTCCACGCTATGCCGATGCTCTTTTGCCCGGTTTAGTTTTCCCCGGCACGATGGAGGAACTTTTAACCGTTCGCTTGGACTAACCCTTTTTCGCCCCTCCCCCCTTCACCCCATTTGTGAAGGCGGGTGGATTCGTAACGGAACAAACTGAGGCCGGGCACCGTTTTGTTCGGAAACATAGGCATAGCAATTCTAATGCCACAATGTAGCTACGCTAACTATCGGGAAATCCGTGCTCCAGTTCCTGCTCATTTGTTTCTTTTAAAATATGACGTGCTTTATGATACGCTACAAACATTTTCAGCACGAATAAATTAATCATTCGGGTTCAGGAATTCGAATGGAGAACCGTGACCTCATGTAACATTCTATTTAGTCCTAAGCCTTACATTATTATGGTGTTATTTTCTTGCTTCGAGATCGAAATATTTCCAACGAAATCTAAACGTAAATTAGTGTGAAATCTTTTGATTTATTTCTTTCTTTATTTATTTATTTACTTATCTATATAAGAAAGAATGGTCTGGCCCTATTCTTTCCGTTATGAAAGCTATTTTTGTCATAATTGTACAACTGTAGTAATTTAATAGGAGACCCTACTCTTTTCGTCCACCAGATAAAGGTGCACATTATAAAAAAGAAGAGATTTGTAACAAGAGCACTTTTCAATGGCAAGACGCTTTGATCTAGCTTGCCCACCAACGTCACCGACATGGTAATCTAATTTTCTCGGCTAATTAATTTTAAGCCATTGCTAGTGGCATGATGCGGCACATAAAATTTTTAACGTCACATAATTACTATAATACGATTAACAGCCACGACGAAAAAGAACACGCAGCGTTGCTTCGGTTTGTCTAATCTCGCACGGCAACAGCTGTTTTTCGCTGCTTAACGTAATTCCGTTTTTATCCGCATTCCTTGTGTGACACGAGAAAAACAGAGCGTGAATATAAAACTGTATCACGGGATCTAGGAATAATTTGGTTTAACAAAAAAGGCCCCCTCCCCTAACTACTACATTATGCCGTAAAGTAGAGGGAATGTTCGTTGGTAGCTGGCAAAACTTGCACGAAGTGAAAAAGAAATCGGGAACACGAAGTTTAAGATTGTAGGAAAACGAATCTTAAAGGCGAACTTTAAGCCGGTGGTGATTATGATACCACGCCACATTTCCGAGCCGTATCGATCAAACTTAACAAACATGTGTCCCACGTGTCACCTACTTTCACAACGGTGCAACAGCCGTGGTGGAACCGTGCCATAAGAAACTGCAACGGAAAAGCAATGCTGTCACTCTCCGTGCCAGGCCTTTCCACTTCCAAATTGACAGGTTGATTCCAACGCACTCCCAACACACAAAACGGATGAAATTATTAAGCAATTAAACCGGTCCGCCCGCAAGGTGGGAAGGTGAAGGTACCGGCACACCAACCACACACGTACGTGAGAGTGTGTTTTTATCCACACCGAAAAGGTGACATGGCTGGGATGGAAATGTTCTAATTTTAAAGTGTCTCGAGCAGGTCGATTAACAGCTGCCGAGAGTGATTGGCCGGATCGGGTGGGATCGTTTATCCGGAGGACGCGAAAAGTGAGTTTTCCCCCGAAAGCCAGTAGAACGGTGGTGGAGTAATGCTCCACTCCACGAGTAATAAAGTTGAGCAACCTGTACGCATGATTGGCAGGTGGGAAAAGTCAAACATTTGCGGGGAAGAAGCGATGATGAGTCAAGTGGGTTATTATGTTTTACTCTGGCTCGCCTCGATTGGATTGTTTGTTATATTTATTAATGCATAGAGTAGATATTTTAAAACAAGTTTAAATATTCAAGGAATGCTTTAATATTCTTTGTTTCATTGGTAAAAACTATCAACCATTTTTTTAAATCAAATGTTTACTATTGCATGCCCTTCTAGGTTGTTATTTTCTTATCAAGATCGTATCTATTCACATACAAAGCTCAAGCACGTGGCCTTATGTCACGATATTTGAGTCACACCAAAGTCACAGACACAGCTAAAGCCAAATAAAATTAACTTTTAATGTTATTTAAAGAACCACAGACGATCTTTTTCTGGCATTTCCGTCCATCCAGCAACAATGGAACGATGAAAATAAATCTTAACGAAGCAGGGAATCACAAAGCTGACGAAACATCTTCACCTTAAAGTGATCATCACTGTCTCGGTTTTTTATTTTGATCTTTAAGTTTTCCTCTTCCCAGCGTCCTGCTCGACACCGGCGACATTAATAAACTGTCCACCTTGGCGGTGGCCGCCGCAAACACTTGCGGTGTCCGTCCGGACGCGTCGATAAAAATAGTTGTTACGATCGTACGAAAATTTATTTTTCATGTATCGTGCCATGTTGCGACCAGCAGCGGTAGGAAAATTGGTGGTCACTCTGGGACGGCCGTGCCGCGTGGTGAGCATTCTTTCCAAGAATTCCCAGAATTAAGGCATCGATGACGCGTAGCCACTTACGCTCAGCGAAAGAAATAAACTCGCCACTCAAAACGCTGGCGAGAGACGATGGCGTCATGATGCCATACACTCACACACACGCGCGAGCGCGCGCCCGGTCGGATTCCCGGTTGTGGTTCATTGTTTGCGAAATGACGCCAGAATGACAATTGAACTAATTATAATTAGCCGAAACCGCGCTTGTTAGTGAACTATCTCCGTCACCGCCAACCCATACAAGGTCCGCCTTCCGCTGTCACTATCCGTCCCCGCCATTGAGGGACGAGTTCATAACTTTACCCACCAAATGCCAAACGGCGAACGGGTGGCCCTGGGTTGGGCGAAAAGGGAGGCCCAACACTAAAATTAACTTCCCAAAAATGTCGCACGTCTGGTCGTCTAGCATTTCAGCATTTGAAGTTGCCCTCATTAACATTCCTACAGCGAGCCCTTTTTTGTGACCCTGTTTGTTTGTTTTCTTTTTCTGTCACTGACAACTGTTTTTCACTACCATTTTTCATGTTTTTATTTTTTTCTTCCCCCACAGATGTGAACATGGTGGCAGAACCCAAACCACACCAAACTGGCCGGAAGCGACAGAACAAATCTAAAACCGGAAATGATTGGTATGTAGGACTGGCAGGGCAGCTAAATTATGTTTAAACTATGTTAATTCAGTTTTATACTGTAATTGAATAGTTGCTACTTAGAAATTTAACCCTTTGCGCTCGAAAGCGTTTTCGCCCGCGCGAACCAGCAACTCGAGGCGAAATCGACCAAATTTGCTAAACGTGTTACACGTGCGCGCATTAACTGTTTTACTCAAAATAACGTAGAAAAATGTTCCAGTTTGGTAGTTTATTTATTAATTCATCCTTTATAACACAATTCAATATATTTTATGCTTTGTAATTTGTCTTGGTATGATATTCAATAAAACAATCGCCGAGATGCATTCGTGGTTTATCCGGACATGTAGTACAGTAATAAGTAGTTTCTCGCCTACCTCCAGGCTTGGTGCGGTTTGAGCAAACCTTGCAGTCTCTTTTTGGCCCTTTAAGAATTACATGCAGCTTCCCATTCAGTCGTATTTCATCGTCATGCGTTGCACACGCTTGTACTCGTTGCTGGCGATATGATCCTCTCAATTGTGTAATAATTGTTTTTACGAATTGCAAGTGGCTTAGTGGCTTTTTCCCTCTTTTGGTTGTTTCTTGTTTATACAAAATGTATGAATTTACCAGAGAAATTTCCATCCCCCAAAAAAAAAGCTTACGCCACCATTTGAGCGATTTTCTCATAAAACAATAGGTTGATGCGTACTGATCCGCTCGGTCAACACCACCCATATATTTTATATAGTCCAATACAATATTAGGTTTCTTGACCATCACATCCACGCCACCACGTCTAATTCTTTTCACCGTCGTCATTCCTGTGTTACCTTTCGTTGTCAAACAAGTGACAACTCTCTTATCTTTCCACCCCAAAACTAGGGTGTTTCCGCGTCGATAAGCGATCGTACGATTTGTCGAAAAAGATGGCTTTTTTATTTCTTTGGGCAATTCTTTCCTGTTCGTTAAAATTGTACCGGTAAGACTGCATTTCAATTTGGCTAGTTCTTGAGCTAATATGAAGCTTGTATAGTATCGATCCGTGTACATATGGTGCCCCTGAGCACTTGGAATTTTATCTAACAACATTTGGTACAGATGTATTGGTATTCTTGATGAAACTGGTAAATCGGGTCTGACCAAACGGTCTGTGGTGAGTGATCCATAATATGGCAAAATGCAGCAAACGTAGCCAGTCTTAGAGTCAGCTAGAGTATAAACTCTAATGCCCCACTTTGTGGGTTTTTTTGGATTGTACGTGATGAACGAAATTCTACCCTTGAACTTTACGGTTGATTCGTCGACACATATATGCTCGCCTGGGGTAAAATAATCCAAAAATTTTGAGTTGATATACTCCAAAAAGCAGTTTACTCGCTGCAGTCGTGTTCGTGGATTGGTAGTGTGGGTTGGAATAGTTTCCAGATGAAGCATCCAAAATATTTGAGAAAATCTGTCTCTGGTAAAGGTTTCCGAATAGAATGGAATTTTGCTTATGATATTTTGTGACCAATATTCTTGTAAATTTGCCAAAGGCATTGTCCCCATATTGATAACCACAGCAAGAAATGCCCAGAACTCTTCGTTGGTAACATCATGCCAATTACGCCATATGGATGTTGACGATAGCGTCTTTCCTTCTAATTTTCGTTTGGCGTAACTGTTCGTTTCACGAACAATTTTCTCCACTAGGTCATTTGTGAAAAACAGTTTGAAAAAATCGATTGGTTGTTGTACATCAGAAACTACTTGTGTAACTGCAGGGTTCACACCAGCTACAAATTGCTCGTTTGGTGATACTTGAACGTAGTCTCCACAAAGTACCCAGGTTGAACCGGTTGTGCCATCGGTAGCTGTAATTTCTCTTACTCTTTCAACATCACTTTCAGAATCGGTGTCACTTTCTATGATTCTAACTTTTCGACTTCTAACACATCTTGTTTTATCGCTGTCTTCCTCACTAAATTCGTTCGTTTCACGGCATAAGCCACCAGCAATTTGTGTAAGTTCATTATCTAAACTGTTAAATTCGAATTCGTCCGAGCTGGAGCTAAGCTGATCTTTTTCCATTTTGAGATATAAATTGTATTTTGTTGCTCTAAAGCTGTACAGAATGCTACTCAAATATTTAAAAACAGCAATTGCTTAACGTAAACAATGACAAAAAGTGACATATGTCCACTTTTAACGTTGAAGCGCATGGATCAAGAACTGCAAATTGAGTAAGACTTGATCGGCACATCAGCTTCAAACCGGCTTGGCGCCGTAGCAGCGCCGCTCGAGTTGGTGCTATGCTACTGCTGGGCGCCGTATCGGCGCCGTTCGAGTGGAAAGGGTTAACATTGTTTCTATTATTGTTTAAAAAATGTTCGTATGAACTTTTTTTTCAACATTTTAGTTAAAAAAATTATCTTTGATCATCTCTCCGTTTGTTTAAATCATCTAATAATCTCTCCATTACTCCTTCTCTCTATTTTCAGGGATTATTACTACGACAGGTAAGTGCTACGGCATCCTGTATTCATTTTTTCTCCCAAACCAGTACTAACAACCCGGTGGAAAACCAGCTGCTCAAGACTTCATCATCCATCCCGGGCGATAATCACTTTCACTTGCCATCGTCGGCTTTCCCTCCGCCATTTTTCCACACATGATTTAACTAATTGGCCACTTTTATGGTGCGTAACGTGCATGCTGCGACCGGTGGAGCATGCCATTTCCAGCAGCTGTGGCGTGCAAGATTGCGGAAGATTTTCTCCACCCTTCGCTCCCATTATCTTGTCCTGGAAAATAGCGTCACAAGAACGCCACCTCGAGGAGGGTGAGGGGCAGTGGATAATATTTTTTTCCACCAACATAATTCTACCAGTTTCCGCTCGTTGTCGTAGCGTTTAATCGCGACGACAGGAAACACTAAAACGCGCCGGCAGCGGGCAACCGGAAAATCATTAACGCCGTTTTTTCATTCACCTCCTCCACCATGAGATTTGTGAGTGGGAGATTTCGTTTTAACCGCGCGAAGGAGGGAAAGCGTTTGAAAGCGTTTATAAAAATGAGTTATACACATAAAATAACGATGCATGCGAGTGGGTTAGGAGGGGGCCGAAAGGCTGCTGGAAAACGATGTCGTTAAAAGTTTTCCTCCAAGCTTCTTCACCTTTAGTACATTCCTCGTTTCTCTGCATTCGAATTAGCCAAGCTGGTAAGGAACAGTATTTTCATGTTCCAAATGCGATGCAACAAACTTTACCACCCCTCAGCATCCTCCACAATCTGGTTTCCTTGTTCGTTCACTTGCTGATCCTATTTTCCCCACAACTAACACTATTCACTTTGAAAGGGAGAGGAAACAAAAGGCGATGAATTTTGAACAGCAATCCTTTTCCTCTGGGAAAAAATACTACGAACAACCGGGAAATGTGGTGCAAACTATCAAGCCATTTTTGACCGAAAAGAAAAAAGCCAAAATTTTCTACCCAAATTGGGAAAAACGAACCTCGCCACTATTTTCCCTTAGCTGCGGTTCATATGGAAATATGAGCCAGTTAGTTGTCCACACAAGGGGTGTATATTTATATTTTTTTACCACCTTGTTTTCGCTTAAATGAGGCTGCGGAGGATCTACACCCGCTCCTTCCATTCGAGGGCGATTTTGGACAACCTTTCCGACTTTGCCCCCTGTTTTTTTTTCGTCCCAACTGTGGAGATCACTTTCCCCGACCGGATGACGCGGTTTTCGGTTCCAAGAGCGGTAACGAGCGACCTCAAAGTCGGGGGTCGGGGCAGCAATTTCGGGCGGACGGGGAAAGGCTAAAATGAAAGTTTAATCTTTTTATTACACGCCGGTCGTTTTACTCGCCCATTCATATTCATCGCCGTCGGAGAAGGATTCCCGTACGAAAACGGGTTTGACTCGAAAAGAAAAAAGGGAATGGGAAAAATCAGATCCCATGTCTGCCAGAGTGTTTCACGGGTTTTTCTTTTTCGTCCCCTCCGTCCGGCAAACCGACTTTCGCTGCAACCCGAAGTGGTGTGCATCGTAGCCAATTTCACGAAAGCATCAACCCGCAACCCCGAGAGCCACTTTGTGCGGGACAACCACATTGTTTACCATCCGTAAATCGTGCAACCAAGTCCGCGCTCAGGATCTCGACTGCAGCTGGTTTTTCGGACCGCATCCTTTTACTGCGGGCTTGCGACCGAAGTTAATCTTTTGTGGTCATTAAAGCTTAAGCAAGTTTTTATTCACTTTCCCGGGGAGTCAGGGTGAGGAAGAGAGAGAGAGAGGGTTGAGACTCATGGCAAATCGGTTACGGACATGTTTACGGTTGCTATGAACTTTGGCCGGCAGGACGGTGTAATAGGGCCTGGCCACGCCATGCTTCTACCCGGCCATGCAATTTCATAAGTTTTGATGAACTTTCCAATTACATTAGGGTAATTATCTGCTCTTGTCCACAATGCGAGCGGTGGGCAATAATTTGAAGGAAAAAAATCTCAAAGGTTTTACGAAATGCAGAGTTTTTTTAAAATAAAAATAGCTCTACAGTTTCTTTTCCAGAAAATTAAAGATTATTATTTTAATCAACGAGAATTGATTTCGATGAACTGAAGCCGATTATTTAAATAGCTTCTTGTTGAAAATGTATCAGGATGGCGAAAGTGGTATTATCTTTACCAAAGAATAGCTAAAGATAAAAGTTGCTAACAATAAACATAAGAAATAAATTACCACACGGTTAAACGCTCGCAAGTTCTAAGCAATGAGCAATTTCACTTAAATCTGATCGTATCAAATGGACATTACACGTGCGCTTGTTAACTTTCTATGAGCATTAATTTACCTTTACCGATTAACTGCCCACCCGTTCTATTACCCTTTGGAGGGAAAAAGATACATCAAACGGTAAAACTAGGCAATACATTACTATTAATTGCTATCAATTTCATTACGACGTGATGTATGGTCGCTATCAAACCTTTCCGTGTCACTCAAATGACTTCTATCGGTTTGCTACCGGGTTGGCGGCCATTTCCACCCGATTGGCCGTAAACATTTCTCTTCCAAATCCACCCCCCAACGAACGCCGCGTAACGTCGTTCGCAATCCATTACCAACGAGTGTGCTTCTTAGAAAAGAAAAAAAGAACAAGGAAATAAACAAAATGGACAAAGTTTATTTATTTTCTTTTCCTCGACGAGGCCGATCCGGCCCCTTCTGCTCAGGCGGAAGTGAAAGTTGAAGGTTAAGTAAATCTACAAACAAATTACACGTTCGTGTTTCACCATCGCATCCCCCAGCTGCGTCGCAAGGGGGGGAAAATTCGAATCAAAAATCGAAAAGATAAACAATCAATTATTAATGAAACAAAAGCGAGAATGCTTCCACCCACGGAACAATGCTTTGTTGCGTGGCGAATCGATCGACTTCTACGACTGAATACAAAGCAGGACGAGAAAATCGAAAATGTGGAAAGGAAAACTTTTCCGGGACTGGCCTTCGTATATCGCTTTGGTATAGAGTTTTTCCAACCAACGAAGTTGCATGTTGTTACGTCTTCGAATTGTCTTTCTTTCGAGCGGCATCAAAATCCATCTCACGCCGATGATGGCCAATTCCACAAGCAACAAGCGTGTTCCGTGGTTGCTTCATCTTTTATTTTGTTTTTCTTGTCCCATTTCCAAACCCGAGATTGAGAAGATCGATTCATTCTCCGGCCCTCCCTTCTAAATGAAAATCCACCGGGCGCCTCCAAGCAAGGCAAGGTCCGCTTGCGAACGATGGCGATAGATTTCCCCAACGATAAGCCCCGTTTGTTCATAAATAAGTGAAATAACCCAATAAATCTTCTAATGTAATCTTTTAATAATGTTGATTTTAAAATTTATGAGCCTTTGCTCAACCCCTCGACCTTGCGGAGGGGAGGGTGGGATGTTTTTTCTTCGCTTCCGGTTTCGGTTTCGTTTTGTTGAGGCTGAAGGTCGGTGTCAACGTGCACCCGAATCTGAGCCGTTGAAAGGCGGTTTTTTGAAGGCGTACGTTTGCGGATGAATTTTTCATTAACCTCGCACAGAAAGAAATTACATCGAAGAAGTTGAATCAAAGTGCAAAAGAGGTCGGTTCTGGGAAAACTGTTAGGGAAAAGAGATCAGTACAATCCAAGGACCAATAAAAGCAGCAATCAGTATGGAAGATAAGATCGAGATTTGGTAAATTATTGAATCCGCTATGATATTTATCAACAGCTTGGACGAGCAAGAGATAGTTTAAGATAAGTAAATTCCAAATAAAAATACTGCAATGATTTGCAAGAATTACATTATTCCGCAGGCAGTAGGTAAATTTGATATTAAATATCTTGCAAATCAGTTCTTAATCAGTTGCTGACTTTGCTAAAAATGTATCTTTCTTCTTATTTTTTTTACCTACTCTTCCAAAAGGATAGAGGATTCTTTAGAGGGAAAGGTAGCAGTTGAGAATTCGGCTATTTAACTTGATCCAAAAACTCAATACCAACACATCGTCATTCACCTTCGGAACCATCTTCCTTCCCCTTGGCTGTCGTGATGTTTCACTTTTATCGCTCTTTCAAGACGTCACGCATGACTGTCCACACTTTGCCGCAAGGTCCCATAATTTCCCTAAGCCCAAGAAAATGGGTTTCCTTCGTCTTCTGTTTACCGGTTTATTTATGTTTTTTTCTTCTCTCTAATCCACTTTCATGCCCCGTCACTGTTTTCATTGAATGCCATGCCATTCACTTTCTAGCCTCGAAGGTGGTTCGATTCGTCTCCCTTTTGCTTCGCAGACAGATCACCTTTCCATAAAAAATTCCTTCCCATCCAACGTATCTTTTCCCCCCAGGGGCCTAAAGACACCGTAACGCTTTCCTCCTTGGACGCGTGTCCTTTCGTGACAAGGAATCGTTTCTGCTATTTTTCAATCTATTAACCACCACCACCAGTACCGGCACTAACGTCTGCAGGCGCTTCCTTCGTTCTCCTGCTGTGCATTAATACTCTCTATTCCTGCCGGGAAGGGGAGGAAAATGGAAATCCATCCAACCACCACCTACACACCGACTCACCCGAGCGCCCGTTTATCGAGCTATCATAATCAATTAATATCCAGTTTGTCTTGCTTTGAGTACACTTTCACTCCCGTTGGAACATCGACCCACATTTGAGCGGGGGGGGGGGGGGGGGGGGGGGGGAAAGGTCATTGAGGAGGATTTCCATCATATGGTGGATCGATTCCTTGAAGAATAGACCAAGACCCTGTACCCTGCGGTGGGACGAAAGTCTTTGGCTTATCCGACCTCTTATTTGTTTTCCCCCCTCCGTTTGCGTCATTTCGCCTCCGCAGTACGGGCTCATATCACGCCATGAGTTGGCACGTTTGCGTCACCCTGTGGTGTATTAACTTTTCGACTCACTTTATCGACCCCCCCGAAAGCCATCATCCCCTGCTTTCCGGAGCGAAGAGCCCCGGAACGGGCGTTGCACGAAGATCGTGATCCGGAACCATTCCGCTTCGACGCGCCCCTGCTGTGAAGAAGAAAAATTAGCCTTTCCTTCACGCTTTCCTGGGAAACTCACGGGCAGGAGGGGTAGCAGGAATACTCGTATATCGACATTAACCCCGACCTTCAAACCGTAGCGAAGACGGCCGAAGACGATGATACGCACGAAAGTAATCCAACAGCTTCTTCTAATTGCCAGTGCTAAATTATTTGATCAATAGCATATCAATTTGCAAGATAAGTTCCGAAGGCCTTAGGAAAACGACGTTCTCGACAAACAATGCCAATGGAGCGAAGGACTGAATGATTGATGACTACTGCCATGGGACTCGTTTTCCATACGATGTTGAACAGTAACAAAAGAGGAGGAGAGGCTGCGAGAAAAAGAAAGATTCTCGAAAAGCATGGAAAAGGTACCTAAAGAGGATTATATTTATCAAATCAACAAAATACAGGGATCAGTTTAGATCAAAACACTGACAAACGCTCACCTTAACGTAGAGAATTGGTTTGAGAAGGATACAATTTTATTTTAAAAGAATTGGAATCCCATACAAAAGTTATGTAAATATATATGGGCTATACACATACTTTATTTGATTTTGAATAATAAAAGCAGTACAAAATCATAGGCATATTAGACATGTTATCTAATTTGGCGATCCCTGTCCCGTATGAAGAGTATCGAGCTTCATAAGACACTGTTTTAACACAACCGAAACATATGAGGTCGTTGTTAACTCTTTTAGATATTATTCAGGCTCGTAGATCACCTTCAAGTGCGGCTACGGAACATCATTGTCGTTGATTTCAGTGAATAGTTGGCACGTGGAAAATTGCTCCAATGAACACCTTTTTTGTCGAGGTGGTTTCCTTTTTGATAATATCGTCCGTTCAAATGGCTGTAAGGAAGATAAATTCAGTGAGACGCTATTACAATGTTTGAGCATATTTAGCATAACTGTACCTGTTATAACATTTGTTGAACCACCATGCTCCCTGGTATGCTATTGCACAATTTTCCATCCCTTCAGTTGGGTTATTATCTTGATCCTTTGTGGAGAACTTCATTCCATTGTGGTGCGTCAATGAGTCACCAAAAGCTCCCGAATACTTTCCTACAGTCAGCTTATACTTTTCCTCCTCACTACCAATTTTGAATTCGTCGTACAACGCGTAAGTCGAGTTTCCTTCGAAATCTTCTAACAACACCAACAGCTCGTGCCGCCCCGATTTCGTCATGACATGAAGATTCTCCAAACCGAGCCAGTGCTCTCCATTGACGTCACCGAATCCATTTTTGTAACTTTCCCAATTCCGGTAAAAGTCCACCGATCCATCGATCCGTCGTTGGAAGACGGTCCAGCCACCGCCTAGATTGTACTTGTTTTCGAAGTTGCAAAGTACCATGAAAGGCTTTTCAGTGCTGCCGTGAGGACGAATGTAAAAAGTGCCACTAGAGGATGATTTTATTTCATCACATGATGTTGGAACCAACCGCGTGTTTGGCTGATCCAAAGCATTGGAAATTTTATTTAACTGCAAGGAAGTTTCATTTGAATGTGTTGGAATACGAACGTTCCATACCTTTTGTGTTTTTGGCAGCACTGTTTTCTTTGGCTGTCAATATGACAGGAAATAAAAAGTCCCTCGCACTCTTGCTGCTGGACTACGAAACGAGTAGCACGTGTTTTTGGTTTTCTTACTAAAATCCCAACAGGTTATGGGCCCAGGCCGTGAAGTTATAGAAAACCAATAGTATTGTCGCGTTTTGTGAGTTAAACAATTGACCGCGAACCTTCTCTTTTTGTTAGTAAAATTGTGTGTGACAATGGGTCAAGACAGTATCAATTTCGACAAATTGAACGGTCGATCGAACTTTTCGACCTGGGAGAAGAAGATGCTATCGTTTCTGCGCACGCGAGATCTCTACAAGTGTGTACAGCCAGCGCCGAACACCGAGAAGGATGAGGACAAACTGTCGCGGGCAGTAGGATGGATCTTCCTGGCATGCGAAGATCATGTCACTCACCACTTCGGGAAGGACGATTCACCTCTTCAAATATGGGAGCTGCTGCGTAAGACGTACGCTGAATCGGGCCAGGGTCTGCATCTGCAGGCGGTTATGACGCTGTCGCACACGTATCGTACGGAGTGCGATACAAACGATGAATACATCGGACGGATGATGGAGGCGTGGCGCCGTTGCACCGAAGTAGGCATTGTTTTCGAGGACAACATTGTGGCGCTATTTATGGTGGGAAACTTGGGTCCCGACTATGAAGCGTTTCGCCAAAGCTTGATCGGGAGTGGACAGAAAATCACTGTAGAGAGAGTGAAATCCGGTTTGCTGGAGTTGACTCCCATTGATCGGCAGAATCCGAGTACGGCGTTTTACTCTGGAACATCCGGTAAAGAAGCAGCAAAGAAACCCTTTGGAATGAGTGGCCCAAAGAAGGTAAAGTGCTTCGGGTGCGGCAAAGTGGGACATTACCGAAACAAATGCCCGAAACTCGTGTCAGGTTCGAGGAATCGAGAAGCAGCAGATTCGGCTGATGCAAGATGTGCGTCAGCGTTTCCAGTTTCACCAAAAAGGTACCAGTACACAAATGATTGGTACCTGGATAGCGGAGCATCTTGCCACATGACAGCGCGGCGGGAAATTCTTTGTGATTTCCATAGAGCTAACGTGCAAGGTGTGATGGTTGCAGACAACAGAAAGCTTGACGTTGTTGGTGTTGGTACGGTGTGCCTATCTATCGATGGTCGTGAGATAACCCTGAAAGATGTTTTGTATGTGCCCAAACTTAAAGCTAATCTGATATCTCTCGATGCAGTTTCCCGATCTAATCATCGTATTGAATTGGAGGATGGCGTTTGTCGTATTTTTAGCAAACCAGAAGGAACGCTTGTAATAGAAGCCAAGTCGTCGGGTGGAACGTATAAGGTCGACGCCAGCGATGTAAGGTGTGCGCTTGCAGTGAACGCAGAATCTGGTGAATGGCATCGCAGAATGGGACATTTGAGTTTTGGAGGACTCAAAAGGATCCAGAAAGCTGATGAGAACTTCAATTTCACCGATACACGTGAGTCGATTAATAACTGTGAAAGCTGTGCTGAAGGTAAACAAGCAAGGAGCGGATTCCGGAAGAAACAAGCAACCTTAATCAAGTCGCGACACATCCTGGAGTTGGTTCACGCCGATCTATGTGGGCCTATGAGTGCATCATTGGGAGGTGCCAAGTATTTTGCCGTGTTCGTGGACGATTTTTCAAGGAAAGTGTTTGTTTCCTTTCTAGCTGAAAAATCAGCGTTAGTCTCAGCGTTTCGAGACTTCGTGACGAAGATGGAAAATCAGACTGGTATAAGGGTTAAACGTCTGCGTTCGGACAATGGTAGGGAATTAGTAAATTCGGAAATGGATAAATTTTGCAAAGGAAAAGGCATTTTACATGAAACGACAGTTCCCTACACGCCCCAACAAAATGGAGTGTCCGAAAGGATGAACCGAACCCTGATTGAGAGAGCCCGATGTATGCTGCAAGACTCAAAGGTGGACAAGAGGCTTTGGGCCGAGGCTGTTAACCATGCCGCTCATCTTGTAAATCGATCAGTTAACCGGTCGCTGGGCAACCGCATTCCTGAAGAAATATGGACAGGCAGTAAGCCAGATTTGTCTTCGTTAAGGACGTTTGGAGAGCAGGCCATGGTTAGTATTCCCAATGTGATGCGCAAAAAGTGGGACCCGAAGTCAGTAGAGATGCAGTTCGTGGGATATTCGGACAAGGTTTTTCGTTTCTATTGGCCCAAGACGAAGCGAGTGTACACCAGTCGAGATGCGACATCCTTTCCACAAAGACCATCGAAAAACGGATCTTTGTTTATAGTCGATAACGATGACGACGGCGAACGTGTAACTAATTCAGTTGGGGCGTCTGATCGAAAGGTAAAAGAAAATAAGGCAGATACAGCCGTTAAAAACGAAGATCAGAAGGACATCGATACTTCCCAAGAAGCGGATTATGAAGACGCTGAAAATGACATCCATGACGATTCCGAGGAGAGCGCAACGGAAGAACTACCCACTTTGAGGCGATCGCAGCGAACAATTCGCCCGGTCATACGCGACGATTACGTTTCATACTTCACCAGAGATTGTAATCCAGAGGACCCGAAAGATCGAAATGACGCGTTGAGTACACATGACGCGAAACTCTGGGAAAGGGCAATGAGTGAGGAGTTATCTTCGTTCCAGAAGAATCAGACCTGGACATTAGTGGATCTTCCTGAAGGGCGCAAAGCCATTAAAACGAAATGGGTATTTAAAAGGAAGCGCGCAGAAGATGGCAGTGTAGTCAGACATAAAGCACGCCTAGTTGCCAAAGGATGCAGTCAACAGTACGGCGTTGATTATGCTGAAACCTTTTCCCCAGTAGTTCGTTATGGCTCGCTACGTCTATTAATTGCAATGGCTGCCCAGAAGGGCATGAATATTGACCAAATGGACGCAGTTACAGCGTACCTACAAGGAAAAATAGACGAGGAAATATATGTAATGCAGCCCGAAGGTTTTGAAGATGGCACTGGCAGAGTTTGCAAGCTGAATAAGGCCATGTATGGTCTCAAACAAAGTGGACGTTGCTGGAACAGTTGCCTAGATAAAGCTTTAATCTCATTCGACCTCAAAAGATCAGCTGAAGATCCTTGCGTCTATTACAATAGCAACAGCAGCTTGATAGTAGCAATATATGTCGATGACATATTGATTTTTTGGTCCGATGCGAAGGTACGTGATAAGCTTAAGGCCAAACTATCTAAAAATTTCTTTATGAAAGATCTTGGTCGAGCCCGAACTTGTGTAGGTATGACCATCACATATGATGATGATACGATCAGCATAGATCAAACCACATATGCAAAGGAGATTATTCAGCGCTTCAATATGCAAAATTGTAAACCAGTCTGTTCGCCCTGCGATATTTCACATCAGTTAGCTGCAGCCACTGAAGAACCTAATGATGACGTGCCTTATCGTGAAGCTGTGGGAGCCCTACTTTATCTGGTACAAGGGACTAGACCCGATTTGGCCTTCGCCGTGAGTAACGTTAGCAGATACAACGACCGGCACGATCATACACATTGGACAGCTGTCAAAAGAATCTTGAGATACCTCAAGGGCACCGTCGATTACAAAATCTGCTATCGTCGTGGATCGGGCGAAAACCTTAGCGGTTACGTCGACGCAGATTGGGCTAGCGAACGAGACACCTGCAGATCGCATTCCGGCTATGTCTTCAAGTTGGCAGAAGGAGCTGTGTCGTGGTCGTGTAAACGGCAGACATCCGTCGCAGTTTCCAGCACTGAAGCAGAATACGTTGCCATGGCCCACGCAACGAAAGAGGCGATTTGGTTACTCCGTTTTGTTAATCAGTTCGAGGAGCAAAAGATGATTAAAATGTATTGCGATAATCAAAGCGCTATGATAATGGCTAGTAGAGAAGCTTACAGTCCTAGAGCTAAGCATATTGACGTCAGCTACCATTTTATTCGAGAATTTGTCAGTAAAGGCCTGGTACATCTCGAATACATCCCATCCGCGAATAACATTGCCGATGGATTGACCAACGGAGTGAACGGCATAAGAATAAAATTTTGCGTTGAAGGCTTCGGGATATGTGCTTCCAAATAAATGTTGACATGGTATGGTCCGAGTTGGGGTGTTGGAATACGAACGTTCCATACCTTTTGTGTTTTTGGCAGCACTGTTTTCTTTGGCTGTCAATATGACAGGAAATAAAAAGTCCCTCGCACTCTTGCTGCTGGACTACGAAACGAGTAGCACGTGTTTTTGGTTTTCTTACTAAAATCCCAACAGAATGTAACATTACGATCTGAGACTGGATGGATTCAATGTTATTCTGAAGTTGTACCAACCGACTTGGAGATTCGTTTTTCTTGCTCTTTGATCACGTGCTCCATGCGATGCTTGATCTCTTCCAATTGCTTCCCGTGATACTCGAGGGAAAGCTTCAAATCATCCAATATTTCCTTCCGAAAATCGATCATAGCGTGAATAACCGCTTCCATCACGGTTGGCGCGTCACCATCAGCCATCACCTGCTCGTTTAATGTCATTGTTATGTTCAACACTAGGCACAGATACACACTTGTGATCTTCATTGTAAAGTATTGACTTCTCGTAGCACAAATCACTTTGCGAAGGTCTCGGTTTGAGTACTGGCGATATACTGGCAGCATAATCCTGTTACAGGGTGCCATTCAAAACAGAACGATATAATCACGAACTTTTTACCCAAAGAAACTCGTTGCTATCTACGAACTAGTCAATGCCTAATTCAATGATTCATACGGTTCGTTGGTGTCGAAAGTTGTTAACAATAACATACATGACTCACGACTCCTACCCACACAACACATATGCATGTAAATCAAATATCAACTTGAAATAATCGTACTTCTATGCAATATGATTGAATCGTAAATGATGCTAAAATAATGCTTATACGTACAAAAGTGGAGGCGCTAACCGTACATTATTCAAAATGTATACAGTCTGACAAGAAAGTATCCGTACAGTCACCAATTTCAACTTCAAGCCTAGTTATCTCAGCGACTACGTGACCTAGGACAATTATTTAAACGACATATCGTAGATAAACTTCTATTCTATCCAATGAGGTCTTAACATTTCGAGAAAGTTACTTGTAGTTCACTTTGTTCTATAGAAACCCAAAAAAAGGCTCAAAATCGATGACAAAAAAGTATCCGTACACCCACCTTTCTTGAAGAAAAACACCGGTTTGGTGAGGTTCTAGTTGGCAAAATATCAACCTAGTCATTATTTTGAGTTATCAAGTGTCTAATAGTATGGCGGCAACAATTTTATATCCTCATTTAACGTGAAATGGCCGGTGAAACTAGGCAAACAGCTGCAACCGATAGAGAACTATCTTTTTCATGTGATGTAAAGGGAACCTAACTTGGCAAGTTTATGAACCCTGTGAAAAATCTCATGCTAAGTCTCAGGAACTTATAATTTGTCAAATTAACCAGGATGCAACTAGACTAAACCCTGCAAACAGACATCTTTCGTGGTTACTCAATCGCTATGGAAGGGTGATTGCTCGAAAAGCTATGAAGTCCTCCATACTTAGAGTTCTCAAACATGACGAACGAAGTGTCTAGATCATCAATCATATGATATGGATTACAACTCTTAAGAAGGTTTTTTGGAAATAACAATTACATTGCATAATTGTACGTTGCAAACTTTTCGTTTCTTAGGAAAGAATAAGGAAGACTGGGGATTAGAAAATCGCTGTATTTTGATGCCATTGGCGTGTAGGCTCAGTGTTTTATACACTATATATAGACTTAATACAGACAAAATTAAGCAATTTTGGCCAAAAACGAATAACAATAGACACCAGACGTCGAACTCAACCATCAGTACGAGCAACGTTGTTCCAACGATAAAACACAGTAGTTGAGATTATGTGTTATGGTGTTCCAAGGCCATAAATCGAACTGGAAATATTGAATTAACTATGAATCATCTGTGGGACATAGTCTACTTCGCCCATTTTGTCACTTGGACAAGCCATGCCTAGGATAAACTTTAAATGTTCAATAATATGGTCTCTGAGTAAAATAACGATCTCTAGAATAGGCCATGTATTGTCTAAGAGTGACCACTTTATGAGACCGTACAAGTGTTAACGATACTCCCAAAGTCTCCGGAATCGATCTCTATACAACATTTGTCGAAAGATACCTAGATTTACCATCAACGGGACATTATGTTGATCTTAGTAGACATCTTTAGAACTATTATGGAATCGGGTCAAATTTCCAGCATCTTTCGATAAGAAAACTGGTAGAAATGACACCTTGGCACTTGTAGGCTATTATTGAGGCACGTGGCATTGATTGCACCATATTGGCACACAATGTACGGATGGCATATCATCAATACTCATCATGTACGGATACTTTTTTGTCATCGATTTTGAGCCTTTTTTTGGGTTTCTATAGAACAAAGTGACCTACAAGTAACTTTCTCGAAATGTTAAGACCTCATTGGATAGAATAGAAGTTTATCTACGATATGTCGTTTAAATAATTGTCCTAGGTCACGTAGTCGCTGAGATAACTAGACTTGAAGTTGAAATTGGTGACTGTACGAATACTTTCTTGATAGACTGTATGTTTAGTCGTATATTTTCTAAGTCGGCATCATATACGACTTACGATATACATCAGCCGGACATTGCTCGTTTATCTATACGTATGCATAAAGAAAATCGTATTACATTCTTAATCGGCATCATATGGAACAAAGAATATACATTGCTCGTACATTGTCTATGCTTACTGCGATTCCGATTCGAAAAATACTAATATGTGATTCAATTTCTTCAACTTAATACGACTTCGTGTTGTGTGGGTAATCATAGATGGTAAACAACAAATCACAAAAAATTAACAAAAACTGCACCAATACAAAGAAGCATTTGCGTTTCATAGTACCACCACTATGTTTCCATCAGTTCCGTCCTTACCCGCGCTGCCGAGATTTATCATCAGTGCATTTTTTGTATTAGAAGCTTTTAAATAATACATGAATTGAAATATCTGATTTCGAGAAATTCAAAAACGCTACAGAACACACTACAGCACTACATGGGGCTTGTAGAAACATCAGTATACTGTCGTGAAACAATTTTGTAAAACCGATTTTTTCAAACATCGGTTCGGATAGTGAAAATCTATTTTTGCTAATGAATAAGGCAAATATAATAACATAAACACATCATGCTGTATATACCTTGAAATATAGTGCACGGGAAAGCGGTTTCATACAAGATCAAATAAATACAACATGTCTTATTTACAGTGTTGGATAAAACTGGTTTATGGCGTCCATTATTCTTTCTTGAGCATATTAAATTTCCTGTTACAAGACTAGTCCGATATACTTCGTCCATTTTGATAAAAGTTCACGTTAAAGACAAGACTAAATTCGCTTTGCATATCCATACAGTTACATACATACTTTATTTGATTTTGAATAGTGAAAGCAGTATAAAACATTACCAAATTGCCAAAAATCTAATCATAGGCGTTCCATTTTGTTATCTTTCTTGGTGATCCCTGTCCCGTATGAAGAGTATCGAGCTACATAAGTCAATGTTTTAATACAACCGAAACTTAAGAGGTCGTTGTTAACTCTTCTAGATATTATTCAGGCTCTAAGATCACCTTCAAGTGCGGCTGCGGAACATCATTGTTGTTGATTTCAGTGAGTAAATGGCATGTGGAAAATCGTTCCAATGAACACCTTGTTTGTCGAGGTGGTTTCCTTTTTGATAATAGCGTCCGTTCAAATGACTATAAGGGAGTTAAATTGAACATATTATTAAAAAGTTATACAAAAACGTTAAAGAAATTTAGTATGAAGAAATGTACCTCCAAAAGCAACTTTTGAACCACCAAGCACCCATATAATTATTCGCACAGCCACTTTCACTATCACCTAGATCATTATCTTGATCCTTTGTAGAGAACTTCATTCCATTGTGCTGCGTCAATGAGTCATTAGCAGTTCCCGAATACTTTCCTACGGTCAGCTTATACTTTTCCTCCTCACTACCAATTTTGAATTCGTCGTACAACGCGTACGTCGAGTTTCCTTCGAAATCTTCTAACAAAACCAACAGCTCGTGTCTTCCCGACTTCGTCATGACATGAAGATTCTCCAAACCGAGCCAGTGCTCTCCATTGACGTCACCGAATCCATTTTTGTAACTTTCCCAATTCCGGTAAAAGTCCACCGATCCATCGATCCGTCGTTGGAAGACGGTCCAGCCACCGCCTAGATTGTACTTGTTTTCGAAGTTGCAAAGTACCATGAAAGGCTTTTCAGTGCTGCCGTAAGGACGAATGTAAAAAGAGCCACTGGAAGACGATTTTATTTCATCACATGATGTTGGAACCAACCGCGTGTTTGGCTGATCCAAAGCATTGGAAATTTTATTTAACTGCAAGGAAGTTTCATTTGAATGTAACATTACGATCTGAGACTGGATGGATTCAATGTTATTCTGAAGTTGTACCAACCGAGTTGGAGATTCGTTTTTCTTGTTCTTCGATCACGTGCTCCACGTGATACTTGATCTCTTCCAACTGCTCCGTGTGAAACTCGAGGGAAAGCTTCACATTGTCCAATATTTCCTTCCGAAAATCGATCATAGCGTGAATAACCGCTTCCATCACGGTTGGCGCGTCACCATCAGCCATCACCTGCTCGTTTAATGTCATTGTTATGCTCAACACTAGGCACAGATACACACTTGTGGACCTCATTGTAAAATATTGACTTCTCGTGGCACAAATCACTTTCCGAAGGTCTCTGTTCGAGTACTGGTAATATACTGGCAGCTCAATTCAGTTGCCGTTGAAAGTTGTTAACATCAGAGATTGACTCTCGATTATTAATTACAGTCGGCAAGCAACAAATCACTAAGGCTTAACAAAAATTTCACCAATATGAAGAAAAGTTTGCGTTTCACAATACCACCACTATGTTTCCGTCAGTTCCGTCCAAACCAGTGCTGCCGAGAATTATCATTAGTGCATTTTTTTTGTATAACAAACTACTAAATAATATACGATTTGAAATATCTGATTTAGAGAAATAAAAAAAACGCTACAGAACACACTACAGCATTACATAGGGCTTGGAGAAACGTCAATATACTATCGTGAAACAACCAGTTTTGTCCAATCGATTTTTTCAAACATTGGTTCGAACTGTGATAAACTATTTTTGATAGTTAATTAGGCATCGAGTGAACAGCAAAACATAAACACTTCTCACTAGGCGATTTCGAGCAAATCATCCTAAAAAATGTCCTACGTGCAGAGGCGGATCATAGGGTAAGCAAACTAAGCAGTTGCTTGGGGCCCCGAGCTTTCCAGGGGCCCCGTCGTTTTGGCCCATGTTTTTATTCTTTTACAACAGTTGCTTGTTCAGCAAATGCGTGATGGGGTTATGAATTTACTTTTGAATGAAAGTAAATCTAGAACATGAAAATGTCAGAATGATCCAGCTTATCTGAATTGTGTTTTGACGCAAAACAGGTGCCATAGTTGTTTAGGTTAAAATATGAGATTGATGCACAGGCGTACATTAAAGAGATCAGTCTTGAAATTTGATAAAAGAAGAGGAAAAAGCTCACAATAGTTTTAGGATATTGGACATGAATTAGCAAAATGTGCTGCACATTTCCAAATATAGTAAATATGATTAAAATTATTCGTGATTTTTCATTTTTAAACATTTCAAAATTGTCCATCTTGAATCGCAACAACCAATTCATTAAAAAAAAATAAAAATCAATCACTTGTCTAATTGGTTAATAGAAAATGATATTCGTGGAAAAAGATTCTCTCGAAAGGTTATTGATGTTTTTGCATTAATTGAGTCTTTGCAAACCAGGCTTTTAGCAATGCAGTTTTTCAATCAAATACCACTAAGGAAAATTGTACGTTAATTTAAATTCGATTCCTCAATAAAAAATATATGGTTTAATCAAAATTGAAATTTTAGAAATTTTGGGATATAGAATTGAATGATGAAAGTATTGCATGTTTTTGGGGCCTCCAATTTATAGCTGCTTGGGGAACCTAGAATGCTTAATCCGCCTCTGCCTACGTGAAACAAACATCGAGCATCGAAAAAAGTAGGACGTTTACTCGGGCGTACCACGGTTTTAGGACGAGCCTTTTTTTTTTTTAGCTAGCGGGCTTATGATGCATACACCTTGAAATACAATGCAAGGGGAAAGCAGTTTCATAACAGATAAAAATAAATATACCATGTCTCATTTACAGCGTTGGACAAAACTAACACGCGACGAGCATTTTTCTTTCTTGAACATATTTAATTTCCTTTTGCAAGACTAGTCCGATATCATTCGTCCATTTTGAAAGGTAATGTTAAAGATAAGGTTAAACTCGCTTTGCATATCCATATGGTTTCTACACATGCTTTATTTGATTTTGAATAATAAAGACAGTACAAAAATTACCAAGTCACCAAAAATCTAATCATATGCATATAAGATTTGTTATCTTTCTATGCGATTCCCGTATGAAGCAGTATATGCGAATGATTCCCGTATGAAGCAGTATTGAACGATAACATAAGACACTGCTTTTAAGACAACCGAAATCAACGAGGTTGTTTTTCATTCTTCTATTCTCTGCGGAACAACATTGTCGTTGATTTCAGTGAGTAGATGGCACGTGGAAAACCATGCCAATGCACACCTGTTTTGTTGAGTTGCTTTCCTGCTTGATAATATAGTCCGTTCAGATGACTGTAAGGGAGGTAAAATGTTTTCACTTATATTAAAATATTGTATGAATCTTTTAAAAAAATGGTATGAAGAAATGTACCTGATATAGCAACTTTTGAACCACCAAGCTCCCTTAAAAGAATTCGCACAGTCACCTTTACTAGATCGATCATTATCTTGATCCTTTGTAGAAAACTTCATTCCATTGTGCTCCGCCAATGAGTCATTAGCAGTTCCCGAATACTTTCCTACGGTCAGCTTATACTTTTCCTCCTCACTACCAATTTTGAATTCGTCGTACAACGCGTAAGTCGAGTTTCCTTCGAAATCTTCTAACAACACCAACAGCTCGTATTTTCCCGACTTCGTCATGACATGAAGATTCTCCAAACCGAGCCAGTGCTCTCCATTTACGTCACCGAATCCGTGTTTGTACATTGTCCAATTCTGGTAAAAGTCCACGGATCCGTCCATCCGACGCTGGAACACAGTCCACCCTGCGCTGCGATTGAAGTTGTTTTCAAAATTACACAAAACCAAGATAGGCTTTTCAATGTATTCATAAGGATTGATGTAATAAGCTCCAGTGGCGTTGGATTTGACCTGACTACATGAGCCAGGCGTATTTAAATCGTCAAATATTTCTCGAATTTCATTGTTTTCCCTTTTCAATCGTTTTTCTTGTTCTTCGACCATGTACTCTACGTGGTACTTAATCTCTTCCAACTGCTCCGTATGAAACTCGAGGGAAAGCTTCAAATTGTGCAATATTTCCCTCCGAAAATCCATCAAAGCGCGATTAACCGCTTCCGTCACGGCTGGCGTGTCACCGTCAGCCATCACCTGCTCGTTTAATATCATTGTTACGCTCAACACTAGGCAAAGATAAACACTTGTAAACCTCATTGTGAAGTATTGAATTCTCCTAGCACCATCACTTTCCGAAGGTCTCTGTTCGAGTACTAGGAATATACTGACAGCACAATCTTGTGCCGAGGTGCCGTTCGAAATTGGACGATATAATCACGAACTTTTCACCCAAAGAAACTAGTTTGATTCGTTCAATGATTCATTCGATTTTTTTTGCTGTCGAAAGTTGTTAACAACACATACATCAGACCTTGACTCACAATTTTACTCATATATGGTAAGCAACAAATCGATAAAAATGTACAAAAACCACACGAAAACAAAGAAAACTTTGCGTTTCGTTGTTATTGGCTGTTAAACTTGTGTTGTGATTAAGAACTCATAGATAAATTTTATTTAATAACATAATGTTTTTCGTTAGAGTCAATGTTTTTCTACGCTGTGTGGCATCTAGCTAGTTCCAAAGCCGCCTCACACATGTCGTATCTTGACTACATCGCTAAACAGTATATTTCACCCCTATAGTACACCCCAGTGACGGTGGTGTCCACCAAATTCAAGCCACGCCTGTCTGATGCTGCGAGCTGAGAGCTTCGGCCTTTTGACCGAACAACTGCAGTTCCATCTTAACTCGCGCAATCGTAGTATATGTTGTCGATCTATTTTTTTCTTCTTGGCATAACGTCGACCGTAATCCGGGAAGCAGCGGTTGGCACATGTTTTCCAAAAAGGGTCAGCAATTCCGGAAGCGCGGGCCAGATAACGACGATTTTATGTTTTCAAAGTAATACTAAACTCTTATGTATAGATTATCAACTTCCTAAATAGTAAAGTTATATAAAAGTGATGATAGCTAGAATATTTGAAATTTTATCTCTAAACTTATTTAAACATTTTCATTTTCATAGAATTATGATCAACATATACATTTTGGATTATTGTACTATGAATTGCTTTCTTGAATTGTACTTGCATTTAATCCATTTCAATAGCCTACTGTTGAACAATCGATCTCGGGAATGTGCTTTTCTGTATTGTTGAAAATAACTCTTCCAATTTCATAATCCTGTCTTTCTATGTTTTATAACCGAAAAGTAAGTGGTACTTTTATTACCACTTCATTGTCGATAATAAAATAGCAGACAGTATTGCTATTCTAAACACAAAACTACGTGAACATCACGTTGCTAGAAAAGCGCATCGTTGATGGTTGGAGATGAATATATTTTATCTCATCCATTTGTTTATACTTGCATATTTTTTACGTGTTTCATTTTGTTAAAAAAACTAGACTTCCAACCACCGAGCAAACCCTAAATGGCTGTGGGAGAGACGAGCAAGAAAAAAAACACAGACAAACTTGGAGTATGCAATGACAGAAAAAACTGGGCTACATTACAACAACAAGGCGCTCTACTGCGAGTAAAAACCACCCCACGGAAAAAGTTGGATGCAAATGGACGGTAAAAAAGGAAAAACAGCCACCAAACACTGCCACCAGCGGATCGTCCTTTCATCATTACTGCCCCGAAACGCTTTCCACGCTTGGCGGTGTAAATAATAGAACAAAAACAAAGATAGAACCCAGAAAACAAAAGGGAAAGTTGTCGCATGCTTTGTTTCCCATTTCCTTAGGCCTACTTCGACGAGAGATGAGTGTTGTATTTTTTATTATATCCCCACGCCTACCATTTTCCACGCAACGACCGTGCTGTCATTGTTCTTTTTTTCGTCAACCTATATTTTTTAACATTTTTGATGTGGTTACTGTTTCGCTTTCGCACCCAATGGCCATTTTCAACCCCTACCCTGGGGGTGGGAAAAGTATCTGGTTTATATTTGATGCCAATACACCGGGTGCGGTAGAGTTTCTTTCATCTGGCTGTTTGTTAC
The DNA here is from genome assembly GCF_943734765.1 of Anopheles ziemanni. Taxonomy (NCBI): domain Eukaryota; kingdom Metazoa; phylum Arthropoda; class Insecta; order Diptera; family Culicidae; genus Anopheles; species Anopheles ziemanni. Next base: position 79,970,674 of record NC_080705.1, read on the forward strand.
TTACAGCAAAAGAAAACAAAAAAGAAAAACCGGAAGCAACGGCACACCGCCGACCGGGAGATGAGCTGATTGTATAATTTTGAATTTTAATGACGCGCGTGATTGTCGTCCGGTCTCGAACTGCATACCGTTTCGAAACGGTATCAATTTTTGTTTCTGTTTTCCTACTCCTAATTTCCTTCCTATCCTCACGTCGCAGTCTCTCTTGAAAATTGATAATGATGGCTTTGGTGACCGTCTTTTTCCTTTCGGTTTGGCTTTCGCTCGGTGGGGCGAAAAATTGCTTTCTTGCTGCCAATTATGGCCCGAGAGCGGGAATCTCTTCTGATCCATCAGCAAACAGGAAGCTAATTGAAATTCATCTCCCCTCGGGTGCGATAACGATGCAAATTAGGTTAGTGACGATTCGTTAATTTTTCTATCCTCGCTGTATATGTTATTGGAAGACAATACTTTGAAAAATGATTTTATTCAATTATTGAACAATATTTGGGGTCTGTACAAAAGGATATAGTGTTTTAAATAGCATCAGATTGTTGAATATTTTCAAGTGAATCTGATAGTAATCTAGTTCTATTCGATCGTGCTGCGAAGAAATTAAATATTAACAAACCCATTACGACAGGGACTGTTTGGAATAAATATTAGCATAGTGGATTTCGTGAAGTCTCACTCTACCTTGACGCCAATATAGTTTCTCATTCTTTGCAACACCGAGAACAATACCTCCGCAAATCGTCAATCGTCTTTTGTGCAAATAAAACAATTCCGTAAGTCAATTCTATAGTCTTTTGCACGCCATAGTCTGCCGGCATTCCCGTTCCGGGCTGTTCCTTCCTCCCTAATGGGTACGATTTAAATCATTTCCACAAACACATTTCCGCCCTCTGGTTGGCACCTTGCCGCATGTTGACTCAATCACTGTCTCGGAGTGTGAGGGATGAATGTGTTTCTTCGTTCGACTCAAGTGTTGTCATACAATGCTCCAACGAACCTATTCACATAGCGCCCCGCTGGTGGGAATGGCGGGGAGGAGAAGTGGTTCTTTCTTCTACAAACAGCCCAAGTGGCCTCTTGTATGTGCCATCGTGCTGTTCGAGCGAGAACTCCTCCTTCTCCTGCCATCGCTTCGAACGCAAAAACCCGATAAGCAACTTGTCATCCGAATGACAATGAACACACTTACCCGACCCCGATTTTCCCCGGAACAGCAACAAGCTGTCTCGGCAGCGCCAGCACCAGCTGGTTTGAGCTCAACCGTATCAAGTTTATTTTTCCTTCAGTTCGCGTCCTTTTTTCCTGCCATTGCTTCACGGAGAAGCGGAGCGAAACTTGTGGCGCACAAAGTTGGACCAGTGTTTCCCCCTGGAGCATCCGATGGTGAACGGTTTTTCCGTCGTCAAATGGAACTACAATGAACTCCACCGACCATTGCCACGACAGTTGAAGTTGCACAGTACAACAGCTAAACAAATAATCATTATATTGTAATTTAATTGAACGGACCAAAGTTCAAAAAGATTCGCCCGAGTTTATTTTTCTCATTCGCCTGCTTTCTCTTTTTCCCACTTGATTGAACCATCCTTGGATTGCTTTCCCCTCTCCAATTGGGATGCATCGAGATGGGAAATAAGGTTTTTCCACCTGAATATACTCCGGTATTATTCCCATCTTTGCTTGTAGCCACCGGAAAAAACCCGGCACCTTCAATTGCAGATGCCGGGGAAAACGGTGTTGGTCGGGAAAAGTTTGCCCACTCATTATCATCAACAGTCGGCGTCATTAAGGACGTGCTTGTGGGCTGCTGCTACTGCTGCTGTTGGCACTTTATGCTGAATTTTCCTTATGCGGCGCAAGGAAAGCAAAAAGTTACGCCACCTAATTGTTTGTTTACGCTGTCGTTTCATTTTATTTGATTGATCCAACATTTGGCACCTCATCAACACCAGCTGGGGGGTGGTCATTATTCGGTCATGAGGAAAAGTTTCTTTTTCGTCCGCTTCGCCCGCTCAAGTGATATGCTCTAATGAGGCAATTCTGTGCCGTCCCTCTTGTACCTTCTCCTTCCGCAGTTACTACGCATCGACACTCTTCGGCCCGCTTCAGCAGCAACCGAACTCGCAACCCCGACCCCTCAAACGGCAACGGTTGATGGCTCCCGGGCGCATGGGAATGACACCCAAGTTGAACGGTGCCGGGCCCATCCTCGGACACGGACATCCCCAGCAACAGCAACAACAGCAGCAGCAACAGCAACAACAACAGCAGCAGCAGCAACAGCAGCAACACATGCAGCTGGCGGCACACACCCAGCAGCAACTGCAACAACACCTGCAGCAGGCGGCCACGAGTCCGGTGGCGAACGCTTGCCAGCAGCTCGGCAGCTTCTACAACCAACAGACCAACCAGATCGGCTCCAGCAATGGCGTCCAGATGGGTCCGCTGGCGAACGGGGGGTGCATCGGCTCGAACGGGTACATCAACAACAACAACTGCATGATGAACGGGGTCGAGCTGGGCGGAAATGTGGTGGCGGTGGTCGGCGGCCCTGCGGGAGGTTGCAACATGTCGAGCTACACCAACGGCCAGCACGTGGTGGGGCCATTCAAAACGTACAGTGAGTATTGGCTTTTCCACTTTTAACCTTCAACTTAAAACTAATATGAAGTATTTTAAACGCATCGAATTTTTCACTTTTAACCTTGAACTTAAAATTAATATGAAGTATTCTAAACGCATTTTTCATATCGGTTCAAAACATAACAAACCACAATTTCTCGACGTTCGAAATGAATCATTGAAAAATAATTTAAATGTTATATGATTTCTCAACGTTCATATAAACGTTCAAATCTGTTTCTAATTATTCCTACCTTATAATAGCTTTTACCTTTCTTGGAAGACATAAATAATACCAAATTATGGAATAAATCAAAAATATGTAAGGTACACAGTGGCGGATTTACATTCTTGGGGGCCCTAAGCGGTAAAATGAATGGGGCCCCCGCACTACCGTAAAAAGTAACAGATTTTCGTCTTGTTTATATGCTTTTTAATAAAATCAATGTTAGATATCATTTTATCATAAAAAAGTTTTCTGGCTGACTCCTCGAAGTTCTATCTATGTTGTTTAACAAGTCTTATGCAATAAAGAATTTTTATTAAAAATGGTATGCAGAACAAACGCATTGCTTACATTGAAATTGTTTAAGTTTTTCATTCGCATTATTTTATTCTTATGCTTGATAATTTCCAAAATTTTGTTGTTTTGATGCAAATATATGCTTGTTTACAATTAATAAACTATAAAAAATGTATCTTCTGTTACTCTTCAACTCTGATTATATACCGGACCAAACTTTCTTTATTTTATTATGGTTCTTAGCATTAACTTTTATAGGACAAAGTAAAAATATCCACTATTGATCAGTTACAATTACAGCCTGTTGTGAACTGTTCGCTAAGCATTTTTCGAGTGTCTTTGCCGGACCGTCTAGTTGTGCACCGATAACTGCACAGGGGGTGCCGACTACGTCGACGGACACCGTAGATAGTGCCAACTTAAATATTGACCTACGCACTGTACTCGATGCAATCAGGAAATTAAAACCATCTTTTGCTCCCGGTCCGGACGGTATTCCCGCCGTTGTGCTAAAAAAGTGTAGCACCGTCATTGCTCCCTTACTGCTTAAACTGTTCAGTTTATCTCTAAATTCGTCATCTTTCCCAGCAGTATGGAGACAGGGCTGGCTTGTTCCCATTCCCAAAAAGGGCAATCCGTCAATTGTCTCCAATTATCGTGGCATCTCCCTTCTATGTGCAAGTGCCAAGGTGCTTGAAGGGATTGTTCACTCGTCCTTACTATTCAGTTCCCGGAATTGCATCGTCCCACAACAGCACGGGTTCTGCCCTAAACGCTCAACCCTAACTAACTTACTTTCTTTTTCAACTTTTATTTCCACCAAATTTGAAGCCGGTTTGCAAGTAGATGCAGTATATACTGATTTTAAAGCAGCATTTGACCGCATCCCTCATGCGCGTCTCCTTGATAAGCTGTCCAAGATGGGATTCGGCATATCCATTGTTGGATGGCTGGAGTCTTTTATATGCAATCGTTCATTTCGCGTCAAACTTGGATCTCATCTCTCTCAACCTTTTTCCCCTGCAGCTGGGGTCCCTCAAGGTAGTGTATTAAGCCCTTTACTTTTCGTTTTATATATTAACGATATCAGTGCTGTCCTTCCCCCCGACTATTTCTTGTGTTACGCAGATGACATCAAGATTTTTATGCCAATATCATCTCCCAGCGACTGCATGAGTTTGCAAAGGCATCTCAATCTTTTCAATGTATGGTGTACAGAGAACAATGTGACCCTCTGTCCAGAAAAATGTAATGTTATATCCTTCTGCCGCTCTCGGTCCCCGATCCTTCATACGTACTACCTAGACAACACTCAAGTCAGCCGGGTTAGTACGATTAAAGACTTGGGTGTGTTACTCGATAGTAGATTAACCTTTTCGGCACACATCGACGCCGTCATCACTTCGGCCCGTAGAGTTTTGGGCCTAATTAAACGTATGGCAAGTGATATCTCCGACCCATTTTGTCTCAAAACTTTATTCTGTTCGCTGGTGCGCTCAATTTTAGAATACTGTGCTGTTCTATGGGCCCCTACTACAAGATCTGGTATCGACAGGTTAGAGGCGATCCAACGATCGTTTACTCGATTCGTATTTCGTAGGGCGGGGAACACCTCCCCTTTGCCACCCTACGAATCTAGATGTCAAATGCTGGGTTTAACAACATTGGAAGCGCGACGCACCTTAGCGCAAATTATGTTCATTGCCTCAACCCTCTCCAACGCGTTTGATGCCCCTCATATCCTTTCTGCTGTGGGTCTCGCTGTCCCTTCCCGCGGTCTACGCCCTCGTCAACCTTTATCCATTCCTACACGCCGTACTCCAGCCGGTTTTAACGATCCTCTTCTGCGCGCTCTGCGTCTTTTTAATACTCATAGCCATCTGTTTGACTACCATATCCCACTATCCTCCTTCAGAGCCTGCCTCCTAGAATCTCTTATATCCTAACCCACCCTATACTCCTATTTGTAACCCTCTCCCCTGCGGAGTTCTAGCATAAGTAAGTTGTTAAGTCTGCTGGCGGACAACTTGAATACTGAAATAAACAAACAAACAAACAAACAAACAAACAAACAATTTATTACGTGTCGATCATAAGAGCAAATTAATGAATTCTATCGAGTATTGTTTAAGTATAAATTTTACAAACTTGGCCGCTGAAGGTTCGGGGCCGCTCAGTCCGTGCACCGTTAAATCCGCCACTGAAGATACATTGATCTTAGTACATTCAAAATCCCATTAATTTATAAGCATCTTGTTCTTATATTTAAACTTTCTTTTATCAAAGTCGGTTACCTTTACCAGAAATTTACAAATAATCTCTTCCTTGAATTAAACATCAACTTCATAGAAATAACAGTTAGATCAGTAAAACAGTTAAAACTCAACAGAAGACAAAGTAAAATAGAAAAAATAACTGGAGCACATGCTTCCAATGACTTTAATCTGTTGCTTGCCATAACAAGCGGAGTGAATTAAAGTGAACCCCTTCACATGCGGATGTTTACACCACCTTTGATGCTAGAAACCGGCGACCGGTTCAAATATTGATTGCCACAAAAAACCCACATTCAAAACAGCTCCAACCAAGGATGGCCCAGTAGAGAGGTGGCCAAGGCTACGCAAAACCCCTCTATCCACTTGTTGTCCTTCGGCTCATCCTCGAGAGAAGGATTACGAGGGAAGGGCAAGACCAAAAAACTCCTTGACGGCCTCATTCCGTCCACATTTACGGGCACCGGAAGTCGCTCAATCCCATCGCATGCCGGCATCGTGTTGGTGTCGAAGGCATCGTTCAAGCGTACACCCTGGGAAGGGAAGAGAGAGAGGGTTGGGTGGTCGGGGTCAAAACGGTTGCTCGCCGGCAAAAGTGCTCCGGTTTGCCGCCGGCCACTATCTCGACGGCCGAAGAAAATGGTCTCATTTACAATTCATTGAATTTACATTCATAATTATACTCCTACCATCCAATGCGGGCCGTGACGGACGAAGTTTCCCTTTCGGTGCGCCCTTCGGCCCGCTCCCTCCAGAAAGTGAACGGGTTTGGCTGTTTTTTTGTATAGCGAACTCCATCTTCTGTCCCTTTGGAAGCATGCTGACGATGCTACGAAAGTACAAACCTCCGGCGGGCTTCTGTGTACCGATGCGAAACTCCATGCAACTCGCAACTTGTCCTTGTCCTGCCGAGCGCTCCTTTCCTTGAGGCCTTTCCACCGTAAAGTTTCCACCGAACGGTTTTCTTTTGATTTTAACGATGATTCGGTCGTGTAATGAACTGTGGCGAAAGCGAACGAGAAGCGACCGACCGACCGATTCCTTTACCAACCCCATTAAGGAAGCATCCTTGGGCGATCAACAAGCCGTACGCCTTACCAACCGGAAGCGACATTCTGTGTTACGGGGGCAAAGCACCCTTGCGACGAAAGCTAATGACTGTACTCACCATGGACCATGGCTAGGTTCCAGTTCAAGAAACGATCTCTTTCGCACACATATACTTTCCTACTTGTCTCTGTTAGAAAACAGGACCCTCAGAGGGTCAAACCCTCGGTAGGACGAAGGAATAGAATCTTACCAATTTTGAGGAGCGAGAAAGAGAACCGACGGAGAAAGTTTTCATTACAACCGAGCACAATCTTTCGGCCCAATGTGGAACGCCGCAGGACATTCGGGAAGAAAATGAAAACGGGGAAAACCCGGGAACTGCCTCCTCGGGTAAAGGAAAAAGGAGAGGAAGGGCGCGAAAAACCGGCAGGACATATCTCTCCTCGATGAGGTGTTGAAGTTTGCCTTATCGTTGTTAATGTTTTATGGGAAATGGACTGGTGTTGCTGTGGAGGGCTCGTCTTGGGTGAGAACATTTTGTAACCAACAACTTCCGCCCACGATGACTGAACGACCTCCTTCCCGCCACGAGCGGCCTTTCCTTGCTGTGAGGCGTGGAAAACAGGCGTAACGGCAAAAACAAGACATAAATCATGCGGTGTAATTATGTACAGTGTCGGTGTGATTAAGATTTGTAGGACGTGAGATAAAAAATGACGATCACGTTGGAGCGTGCTGGGCTCGAGGGCTTTCGCACCATGACGTCCAGCCGCTTCGGCAGCTTGGCGGGAACGCATCGGAAAGACAGACAAGGCAACAAGAAAATTGGAGTAGCTAGTGTTTTGGTTTATGTTTTTGGAAGGCCTATGGAGTGTTTTTTTAACCAAATTATGAAAGTATGACATTTGTTTTATTCTGTTTTCATATCAAAGTGAAATATGCCAAAATGAGCAAAACAAAACGGTAAACTAATTAAGCTAACTTTGTCACTCTCAAGAGGAATACGTCAAAAAATCCCATTGTAACGATAATTTTATCATGATATACTGTTTTACTTTCGTTCGTCGTTATAAACAAAAACAAATTTTAAAGATCCAAACTATTTTAACACGTTCTTGGAAGATATAATGATAACAAACACGGTTATATATTTGTAATATTTCATAGCTTTACTCTCAATAGCCTAAAGAAATACTGACTTGGTGGTTTTGTTTTTCAAATTGATAATGGTTATCATAACAGTTGAATGGCATTTTATGTATTTTTCTTTAAGAAAAATAAATTCAAGTAGCAAAACCTCAACATTTCAAAGTTTTCTTTTCATATTCAAATACATGTGTTTTTTCAATTGAATATTGGGTTAACATTGGCTCACGACAGTAGTGCACGAAATTATTTGGTCATCATTTTACTAAAATTTTAATGTTCTCCAGATATCATTAAAACGATTTATGATTCTCTGAAACATGCAACAATGTTACAGGCAGTTTCCAAACAAGATAATTTTGTAAAAATAAATGGTTTTTAAGTTTTCATCGTGAAAATAAAATGAACGAAACAGAATAAAGTTGAAAGTTGTCTTAAATGTTTAAATTTAAGAAAGTTTTGAAAACTATAACCATGTTTTTGTCCATTCCGAGGTAATTTAATGAACAAACGTTATTTTCTTAAAAAATTACTTGCACTTTTAATTCGACAGGAAATATACGACGAAAAATTTAATACATTTAAAAGCCATCTGAAATTTACCTATTTGTCTAACCCCAACTTACCAAGCCTTACACGAAATTTGTACCATTTTCTTCATCTCGAAATCATATTACGTTCTCCAATCCCCCGTCTTACCTCACAGCAACCACATTGTGGAGCGATTTTCTTTTTCTGACGAGACTTTCCCACCGCAACTACTCCTTCTTGCATAGAATTTCCTGCCTTTATCGGGTAGGCAAGGGAGTGGAAAACGCCAGCCGTCGAATGCCTGTTGTAAAATTTTCACACCTCCAAGACTTTTGCATTTTGTGTGTTCATTTGTCTGGCGGTGTGCGTTTATGTGAGAGAAAATGTGAATCGGGAACAAAAGAGTTTGAACTACTCGGTGCCGAAAAATTGGCCGCATTTGTGGATGCCGGCATTCACCAGCCTTCAACATGGAAAATGTCAGTGGCAGTGGGTAGAAAACCCCTCACCACAATCGCAACGGGGTTGACTTTTTCCCGCCTGGAAAACGTGGTTGCCTTTTCGTTTTTCTCACCTCATCTGGATGAACTAAACCTATCGTCGTTGTTTTCCGTGTTTTCCTCCCCCATTTCCAGTTTCCCACGCGCCAGTTCGTCTGTTTACTTCTCAACCAGCTGACAGACGGTGACGGTCGGAAAAGTAACACCTCCCGTGCTCTTCACCCTCCCACTATGATCCATTTTACTCGACTCTTTCCCATCCTCCCGGTGAGGGTTTGAGATAGTTGATGAAGTAACACAAAAGACTCGACGCCATACTACGGCTTCAAAGGTTCCAAAGCCGATGGAGAAGCGAAAGGGATATGTACTGGATCCGGTAGACAACCCGGAAACGGCTACGACGGGTACGACGCCTCATCTTCTGCCTCCATGCCCTTCCCGACTCCAATCTCCTCCCATCGGAAAAGGGCCAATAAAATGAACTTCTTCTTTTTCGCCATCGTCACCACTATATCGCTTCGGAGGAATCGGAGTGCGGAGTTCACTAGCCTGGCAATATGAACCTACCTCTACCTCGCAGCATTCCCCGCCCATCCAACCACCACCGAACATGGCACGATGATGAAGCACTTCGGGCTCGAGCTTCCGTGTTTTCCGAGCTTCCGAGCCGACACAAAAACCGTATTTGTAACAAATAAATGAATGGGGTCGCTCGCTAGTTGATAAAATATTCATATTTTAATTAAAGCACGGAAATAAAACTAGCTGATGATTCAGGCCTGCATCACTGGTGTTTGTGTGTGCGTTTTTTGTTATTTTCTTTCAATGTACGACCCCGATTCAAACTGTAGCTAACCGGTTTTCCGTTTGTCTGCGTGTGCGAGTGTTTCGAAACCATGCAACTACTTCCGGTCCTTCCTTTTTTCGTTCCATTTCCATCGAAGTTGGCGATGACGAACGTGCGGGTGGTAGCAGAAACTGCATCCGAGCAGGATATTCGGTGATTCCGATCCTGTTTGATGCCGCTACACAACTGATTTGTGTGCACAAACTGATGATGTGTTGGTGGTGGTGATGGGAGGCAGTAAGGTCGTAAATTTCAATCTCTGCCACGTGCATAACATATCCTCGAGCAGGCAGTCATAAGGTACGAAAGGAAGAACCCTTTCCATCCCACCAAAAGGGGAGATAAGCCGAAGGGAACGATGCGTGTCGGGAGATTTTCCTGTTCGTTCCGCATCGTCCCTACCTGTTTGCAGAAACACACACACCACCAGGCCATGGGAATCTGATAAGGATATAAAGGGGATGTTGTGGGTAAAATTGGATAATAACAACTTCCGCCGCTCGGGTGCCTGATGGGACGTTCCGCGACACCTTTTTGAACTCCGGTTTGAACTTAACCCCAACCGACACCGATGGTGTGTGTGGTTTGACTCGTCCCCTGCCATCTTCTGACGCTATATCTTTTCTTCTTCGCTTCCCTCCCCAAACAGGTAATCCCGATACACTGATCTGCGGCAACTGCCGGGAGCTGTTCACCGACCTGACCGAGCTGCTGGATCACAAGCGTAGCTACTGCAAGCTTCGCTTCACCTGCAAGTGTCTCAGTACCTCCCCGGTGCAGAAAGTTTGTAAGTTTGCTCGGAAGCCGTACCACCCTGCCCCGTCGTGTCCGCTGGCTGACCTTGTGGATGGTCTTTTCCTTCCTGCAGATCCCGCACCCCACGCCAAGCTGCTGTGCGTCGCGTGCAAGGACTCGTTCTCCAATCCGTGGGACTTGATGGTGCACGTCCAGGCCGCGCACATGGTGAACATCTACGAGCTCGGCTCGGACGGGGCGTCGGGCGATGACAGCAAGACGTCTTCGTCCTCCTCGTCCTCCTCCTCCTCATCATCGTCCTCGTCCTCCTCGTCTTCGGCAGCGTCGGGTTGCGATCGTACCCCCAACAGTACGCCCACCATGCCCGCCTCACCCTCGTCGGCCCAGGAGCTGGTCAAAGTCAACGGTAATGGGTTGGCGGGTGGCAATGGCGTTCTGCCGATGGCCACGAACGGAGTGCACGAGCTGGACGACGAAAAGCACGATCATGTCGAGGTGAGTATTGGGAATTTCATTTCGAGATTTATGCTGACGCGCATCATGCGTGCAAGGAGTAGTATAATTGTCAGCTTACAATTCACAACAATTAGACTCCAATTGGTTGAATTTGCTACCTTATTTATTCATCGCGGTGGGTCTCGCAGCATTATTATTGCCTTCTTCTTCATCTTCTTCTTCTTTGTCTACGAGGTTATACACCAGTACGGCTGTTGAATCCAGCTTCCTGAGCTTTCGCCAGCTAACCTGGTGATGTAGAGCTCAGAGGGACCGGCAACTAAGGCCATATGTCCCCATTATTATTGTGCAAATAACTTAGATTTTAGTGCACTGGAAAGCTATGTCATGACACAACAGCAGATAAACAAAACAAAAATAGTTTTGCATTTTTCTTTCTTGAAAAAAATTTAATCCCTTTTGCAAAACTAATTCGATATCCTTCGTCCATTTTAATAAAAGTTTATATTAAAGACAAGGCTAAACTAGTTTTGCAAAGCCGTGCGGTAAACACACATACTTTATTTCATTTGAATAGCAAAAGCAGTACAAAACATAATTATCAAAACTCTAATCATATGCATAAAAGAGTTGTTATCTTTCTTGGCGAACACTATCCCGTATGAAGCAGTACCGAACTACAATAGACATTGTTTTTAACACAACCGAATCTTATGATGTTGTTGGTAACTCTTGTAGTTTTTATTCAGTTTCATACCAGTCACCTTCAAGTTCGGCTACGGAACATCATTGTCGTTGATTTCAGTGAGTAGTTGGCACGTGGAAAATTGCTCCAATGAACACCTTGTTTTTCAAGGTGGTTTCCTTTTTGATAATATCGTCCGTTCAAATGGCTGTAAGGGAGGTAAATTGAACGTATTATTAAAAAGATATAAAAAAACGTTAAAGAAATTTAGTATGAAGAAATGTACCTGTTATAGCAATTTTTGAACCACCAACCTCCTGCAAAGGTTTCTGCGCAGCCATGAGACATGTTATCTAGATCATTGTCTTGATCCTTTGTAGAAAACTTCATTCCATTGTGCTCCGTCAATGAGTCACCAGCGGTTCCCGAATACTTTCCTACGGTCAGCTTATACTTGTCCGCTTCACTATCAAGTTTGAATTCGTCGTACAACGCGTAAGTCGAGTTTCCTTCGAAATCTTCTAACAACACCAACAGCTCGTGTCTTCCCGACTTCGTCATAACATGAAGATTCTCCAAACCGAGCCAGTGCTCTCCATATACGTCACCGAATCCGTGTTTGTACATTGTCCAATTCTGGTAAAAGTCCACTGATCCGTCCATCCGACGCTGGAACACTGTCCAGGCACCGCTGCGGTTGAAGTTGTTTTCAAAATTACACGAAACCAAGATAGGCTTTTCAATGTTTCCATAAGGACTGATGTAATAAGCTCCAGTGATGTTGGATTTGACCTGATTGCATGAGACAGGCACCAACTCGCCAAGTATACTTCGAATCTGATGGTTTTCCTTTTTCATTCTATTTTCCTCTGATTTGTTTTCTTCGATCACTTGCTCCACGCGGTTCTTAATCACTTCCATCTGCTTCGCTTCCTCCTGCAGATCTACGATCCGAGACTGGATAGTTTCAATGTTATCCTGAAGTTGCACAACTCGGCTAGTCATTCGTTTTTCTTGTTCTTCGATCTCGTGCTCCACGTGATGTTTTATCTCTTCCAACTGATCTGTGTGAAACTCGAGGGAAAGCTTCAAGTTGTCCAACATTTCCCTCCGAAAATCGTTCAAAGCGTGAATAACCGCTTCCATGACGGTTGGCGCGTCACCATCAGCCATCACCTGCTCGTTGAATGTCAATGTTATGCTCAACACTAGGCACAGATACACACATGTAAATCTCATTTCAAAGTATTCGATTCTTTTAGCACAAATCACTTTCCGAAGGTCTCTGTTCGAGTACTGGCGATATACTGGCAGCACAATCGAGTTACAGGGTGCCATTTGAAACGGAACGATATAATCACGAACTTTTTACCCAAAGAAACGCGTTGCTATCATCGAACTAGTCATGTTAGTTTCAATGATTCATACGGTTTGTTTGTTGTCAAAAGTTTTTAATTACACATTCATCAGGACTTAACTCACAACTTCTAAGTATGGATGGTGCGTAACAATGCGCTGCGTTTCACAGTGCTAGTAAAAACGTTTCTATTGTGCACTTTTTCTAGTCTAGGGTATATTTTTAACTGTTGAAATTTTATATACTATGATGTAGGTAAAATTTCTTATGTTCCCTATAAGTGAGTTAAATATGTCTATTTCGCACAGTATTGATAAAACTCATAGGTAATGATAATGACGAGTCTCACCTCTTACCCCAACATAGGTTTCAAGATGGCGAAGTTATCTTAAAATATTTGTCACAAACTTTTAAGCAAATAATGAAATGGCGGTATGAAAGACCATTCATGAAAAAAATAGCGGTTAGTACAACTTTCAAAAGACAGAAATCGTGGAACCACTTTCCGGTGCACGGCTAAAAATGCTCTCTCCTTTTCGTGTAGCCGGTATCTCCATTTTCCATATTTGAAGGAGAAATACCTTTTTCCAGCGTTTTTGATGGATAAATTCAACGCATCTGTCACTTGATTGTACAAGAGCGACAGATGCAGTTTCTATAGAAGGATCAACTTCAAATTACCACTTTTAAGCGCGCGTGTCTCAAAGATATTCATGTTTTGTTTTATTTACATTTAACTTTTTTTAACAAAAATCTCATCATCAGCATCCGTGAGATCGTGATGACGAGTGCGATGTTTACAAACATTAAATTTCGATAATATACAACTACAAGACATTGCACATTCTACTGGATTCTACTTAACAACCTGCTTAACGTATATGGCAATTACGAATTGTGAAAAGTTGGTAAACCAAACATTGAAATTCTTTAAGAATTGTTTACATTTTAATATTTCATTCTCTTATTTATCTTGTGTTTCCAACTTTGTTTCCAGGCAAACATCAAAACATAAACACTTTACGACGCCTATTATTATCTAGGACTATAGTGCACAGGAAAGCGGTTTCATAACAGATAAAATTAAATACTCCATATCTCATTTACAGTGTTGGACAAAACTAATTCACCACGTTTATTTTTCTATCTTGAGTATATTTAATTCCCTTTTGTAAGGCTAGTCCGATATAATTCGTAAATGTTCAACCCCTCTACAGTTGTGCTCTAGCCTGGCTCGGGTAATTTTTTGTCGCACGTTTTGATTCTACTTTCGTTGCGCGTCGTTCATTTCGAGTACACCTGCTTCGAAAACACGCTCTTATGTGTTTGTAAATTTTTATTCATATTTTTGAGACTAATTGACATAATTGAACCAAAGTTTTTGCTCGTTATCGGCAAATTATTGCTGCTTACAATCATTAATAATGACTATGCAAACTGACCATCATTTCATTTCACTTCATCAAAAACACCTCCAAAATTTTAGGAAAACGTTTTCTTCTGTTTTAGATCAAAAACTATACCAAAATGTGAAAAAAACAGTGTGACAATTTTGATGAGCCATTATCTCAACTTGACAGGACTGTGGAGAAGTTAAATAAAAATTAATATTGAAAACAATACTAAACCCGCTTTCCTATCCATATGGTTTATACACATACTTTAATCAATTTTGAAAAGTAAAAGCAGTACAAAACATTACCAAATTACCAAAGTTCTAATCATATGCATATAAGAGTTGTTATCTATTTTGGCGATCCCTGTCCCGTATGAAGCAGAATTGAGCTAAATATGGCACTGTTTTCAATACAACCGAATCTTATGAGATTGTTGTAGTTGATTTTTTTTAGATATTATTCAGGCTCTTAATCACCTTCAAGTGCGGCTACGGAACATCATTGTCGTTGATTTAAGGGAGTAATCCGCACGTGGAAAATCGTGCCATTGAACTCCTTGTTTGTCGAGGTGGTTTCCTGTTTGATAATATTGTCCGTTCAAATGGCTGCAAAAGAGGTAAATCAAACAATTTAGCTATTATTACAACGTTAGAGCATATTTTGCATAAAGAAATGTACCTCCAATAACACCGATTGAACCACCAACCACCTTTGTAGCGTTCTGCACAGCTTTCTTGCGAGTTATCTAGATCATTATCTTGATCCCTTGTAGAGAACTTCATTCCATTATGCTTCGAAAATTTGTCTATAGTGGTTCCCGAATACTTTCCTACGGTCAGCTGATACTTTTCCTCCTCACTACCGATTTTGAATTCGTCGTATAACGCGTAAGTCGAGTTTCCTTCGAAATCTTCTAACAACACCAACAGCTCGTGTTTTCCCGACTTCGTCATGACATGAAGATTCTCCAAACCGAGCCAGTGCTCTCCATTTACGTCACCGAATCCGTGTTTGTACATTGTCCAATTCTGGTAAAAGTCCACGGAGCCATCCATCCGCCGTTGGAATACCGTCCAGCCACCGCCCAGGTTAAAGTTGTCATCGAAGTAACAAAGCACCAAGAAAGGCTTTTCAATGTATTCATAAGGATTGATGTTATAAGCTCCAGTGGTGTTGTATTTGATCTGACTACATGAGCCAGGCGTATTTAAATCGTCAAATATTTTTCGAATTTCACGGTTTTCCTTGTTCAATCGTTTTTCTTGTTCTTCGACCATGTACTCTACGTGGTACTTAATCTCTTCCAACTGCTCCGTATGAAACTCGAGGGAAAGCTTCAAATTGTGCAATATTTCTCTCCGAAAATCCATCAAAGCGCTATTAACCGCTTCCATCACGGCTGACGTGTCATCATCAGCCATCACCTCCTCGTTTAATATCATTGTTACGCTCAACACTAGGCAAAGATACACAATTATGAACCTCATTGTAAAGTATTGACTTCTCGTAGCACAAATCACTTTCCGAAGGTCTCTGTTCGAGTACTGGCAATATACTGGTAGCACAATCCAGATACCTAGTGCCTTTCGAAACAAAACTATATAATCACGAACTTTTTACCCAAAGAAACGCGTTTCTGTCATCGAACTAGTCATGTCTAGTTCCATGATTCATACGGTTAGTTGGTTGTTGCACGTTTTTGACAACGCATTCTTCAGAGCTTGACTCACAATTTTTATTTATAGATGGTAAGCAACAAATCGTTAAAAATTAACAAAAAATACACCAATCCAGACAAAACATTGCGTTTCACAGGACCACTGCGTTTCATCGATTAGAAATGGTTCAACTGGGCACTGTCCGTAGTTTAGAGAACTGCATTTGCTGTTAAAATTGTATAAAATGTGATTTAGATTGATCATACCTTGACTACATCGCTGAACAGTACATTTCATACACATTAGGCCCGATAGTGAAAATCTATTTTTGCTATTGAAGTAAGCAAACATTCAAAACGTAATCACTTTATGATGCATATAATTAGCTGTACGAGAGGACTGACTATCCACGTACAACAGGGAAACAAGTCTCGTAAGCCCTTAACGGGCACGCATGACCAAGAATTCGTTACGCCAATAAGAAGAAGAATTAGCTAGAATTTTAGTGCACAGGAACGCGGGTTTCATAACAGAATCCAAAATTATACCATGCCTCATTTACAGTGTTGGACAAAGCTGATTTACGACGTGCATTTTTCTTTTTTGAGCATATTTAATTCCCTTTTCGCAAGTCTAGTCCGATATCCATCGTCCATTTTCATAAAAGTTAATGATAAAGCCAACTTGCTTTGCATGTCCACATGGTTCATACACATACTTTATTTGATTTTGAACAGTGAAAGCATTACAAAACAATACCAAATTACCAACAATCTAATCATAGGTATATAAGATATGTTATCCGTTTTGGCAATCCCAGGCCTCTATGTAGCAGTATCGAGCTATTTAAGACACTGTTTTTAACTGAGATTGTTGTAGTTGATTTCTCTAGAATTTATTCAGGTTCGTAGATCATCTTCAAGCTCTGGTACGGAACATCATTGTCGTTGATTTCAGAGAGTAGTTGGCACGTGGAAAATCACGCCATTGAACACCTTGTTTGTCGAGGTGATTTCCTTTTCGATTATATTGTCCGTTTAAATGACTGTAAAGGAGGTAAATTAAGCAATTTAGTATGGTGCTATTACACCACTTGAGTATATGTTGCATAAAGAAATGTACCTGAAACTGCAACTTTTGAACCACCAACCTCTTTCATCTTTTTTTGCGCAGCTTTCTTCACTATTGCTTAGATCAAATGTAGAGAACTTCATTCCATTGTGCTCCGTCAATGAGTCACCAGCGGTTCCCGAATACTTTCCTACGGTCAGCTTATACTTGTCCGCCTCACTATCAATTTTGAATTCGTCGTACAACGCGTAAGTCGAGTTTCCTTCGAAATCTTCTAACAACACCAACAGCTCGTGTCTTCCCGACTTCGTCATGACATGAAGATTCTCCAAACCGAGCCAATGCTCTCCATTGACATCACCGAATCCATTTTTGTACATTGTCCAATTCTGGTAAAAGTCCACGGACCCGGCCATCCGACGCTGGAACACTGTCCAGGCACCGCTGCGGTTGAAGTTGTTTTCAAAGTTACACAAAACCAAGATAGGCTTTTCAATGTATTCATAAGGATTGATGTAATAAGCTCCAGTGGTGTTGGATGTAACCTGACTGCATGAGCCAGGAGTTCGCAACTTGCTAAGTATTTTTCGAATTTCATGGTTTTCTTTTTTCATCCTGTTTTCTTGCGCTTCGATCACGTGCTCCATGTATTGCTTGATCTCTTCCAATTGCTTCCCGTGATACTCGAGGGAATTCTTCAAATCATCCAATATTTCCGCCCGAAACTTGATCATAGCGTGAATAACCGCTTCCATCATGGCTGGCGCGTCACCATCAGCCATCACCTGTTCATTAAATGTCAATGTTACGCTCAACACTAGGCAAAGATACACACATGTGATCTTCATTGTAAAGTATTGACTTGTCGTAGCACAAATCACTTTCCGAAGGTCTCTGTACGAGTACTGGCGATATACTGGCAGCATAATCGAGTTACAGGGTGCCTTTCGAAACAGAACGATATAATCACGAACTTTTCAACTAAAGAAACGCGTTGCTAATATCGAACTAGTCGATGTCTAGTTCAATGATTCATTTGGTTTGTTTGCTGTCGAAAGTTGTTAATAACACATACATCCGAGCTTGACTCACAATTTGCTAACCCTAGATGGTAAGCAACAAATCGCTAAGGCTTAACAAAAATTTCACGCTACAGATCACACTACAGCACACATAGGGCTTGTAGAAACGTTAATTTACTGTCGTGAAAAAAATGTGTAAAACAGTTTTTTCAAACATCGGATCCAACAGTGAAAATCTGTGAAATAGGCAAACATAATAACGCAAACACATCATGCTGCATATACGTTGGAATATAATGCACGGGAAAAAGGTTTCATACCAAATCAAATAAATATAACATGTCTCATTTACAGTCAGATAAAACTGGTACAGTTGGATAAAACTGGTTTCTGGCGTCCATTTTTCTTTCTTGAGCCTATTCAATTTCCTTTTGCAAGACTAGCACGATATATTTCGTCCATTTTGATAAAAGTTTAAGTTTGAAGACAAGGATGAACTTGCTTTGCATATCCATACAGTTTCATACATACTTTATTTGATTTTGAATAGTGAAAGCATTACAAAACTTTATCAAATTACCAATCTAATCATTAGTATTTCATTTTGCTATCTTTCTTGACGAACCCTGTCCCGTATGAAGCAGTATCGAGCTAAATATGGCACTGTTTTCAATACAACCGAAACTTGTTGTTAATTCTAGTTATTATTCAGTTTTATACATGCAACCTTCAAGTTCGGCTGCGGAACATCATCGTCGTTGATTTCAGTAAGTAGTTGGCACGTGGAAAACTGCTCCAATGAACACCTTGTTTGTCGAGGTGGTTTCCTTTTTGATAATATCGTCCGTTCAAATGGCTGTAAACGAGGTGAATTAAAAATTTTATTAAAAGTAGTGAAGTGAAATTAAGTACGAAGAATTCTACCTATTATAGCAACTTCCGAACCACCAACCTCCTGCAAAGGTTTCTGCGCAGCCATGAGACATGTTATCTAGATCATTGTCTTGATCCTTCGTAGAGAACTTCATTCCATTGTGGCCCACCAATGAGTCACCAGCGGCTCCCGAATGCTTTCCTACAGTCAGCTTATACTTTTCCTCCTCACTACCAATTTTGAATTCGTCGTACAACGCGTAAGTCGAGTTTCCTTCGAAATCTTCTAACAACACCAACAGCTCGTGTTTTCCTGACTTCGTCATGACATGAAGATTCTCCAAACCGAGCCAGTGCTCTCCATATACGTCACCGAATCCGTGTTTGTACATTGTCCAATTCTGGTAAAAGTCCACGGACCCGTCCATCCGACGCTGGAACACTGTCCAGGCACCGCTGCGGTTGAAGTTGTTTTCAAAGTTACACAAAACCAAGATAGGCTTTTCAATGTATTCATAAGGATTGATGTAATAAGCTCCAGTGGTGTTGGATTTAACCTGATTGCATGAACCAGGCGTTCGCAACTCGACAAGTATTCTTCGAATCTCATGGTTTTCCTTTTTCATTCTATTTCCTTGAGATTTTTTTTCTTCGATCACGTGCTCCACGCGGTTCTTAATCACTTTCATCTGCTTCGCTTCCTCCTGCAGATCTACGATCCGAGACTGGATAGTTTCAATGTTATCCTGAAGTTGCACAACTCGATTAGTCATCCGTTTTTCTACTTCTTCGATCACGTGCTTCACGTGATGTTTTATCTCTTCCAACTGATCCGTATGATACTCGAGGGAAAGCTTCAACTTGTCCAACATTTCCCTCCGAAAATCGATCATAGCGTGAATAACCGCTTCCATGACGGTTGGCGCGTCACCATCAGCCATCACCTGCTCGTTTAATGTCAATGTTACGCTCAACACTAGGCAAAGATACACAATAATGAACCTCATTCTAAAGTAAAGTAATTCTCATTGCACAAATCGCTTTCCGAAGATATCTGTACGAGTACTGGCGATATACTGGCAGCACATTCGAGTTAAAGCGTGCCATTCGAAACAGAACGATATAATCACGAATTTTTCAACTAAAGAAACGCTTTGCTAATTTCAAACTAGTCGATGTCTAGTTCAATGATTCATGCGGTTTGTTTGCTGTCGAAAGTTGTAAACAACGCATTCTTCAGAGCTTGACTCACAACTCTTAATTCCAGATGGTAAACAACAAATCACTAAACGTTAACAAAAACTGCAATCCAGAGAAAAGTTTGTATTTCACAGTGCTAGTAAAAACGGCACATGATTATCTCATTTTCAGCAAAAAATTTGACTTGGTAAGCAGAAAATTGAAACTCCTTAAAAATGCCATTATTTAATGTGTATTCAAATCATCGGATTCGATTGTTAAATCTTTGTTTGCAATTAGGCAAACATTAAAACAAGAACACAAAAAACATTCCTTTTAAAAGAAATGTACAATAAAACACATTTACAACCCCTGTAAATCACAAATACCATCTAAAATCAAAGATTTATGTGGTATTTATGCTTCTTAAAATTTATTTCCTCCCGTTTTCAATGTTCCAAAAAATCAATCGATACATTTGCATCACTGCCTTTCGGTATCGATAAATTTCTCCGAATCGCATTTCAGCACATTAACATTGACACAATCAAACCGAGGCAATCCCCCCGGGAACGAACACCGAAGAGCATGTTCCCGTAAACGAAAACAACGACCGACACTTTGTAAACGGTTTATCAACGCCAGATACTCAAATCTGATACTTTCTAATCCCGTCACGTCGATAAAACGGTGACACGGCATTCCTTTCACTGTCGGTCGGTCGGTCCATCCCCCGAAAATCCGGTCCCAGTACGTGACATCGAGCTGAATCCGTATGTCCGGCCTCCCTATTGACCCCTGCCGTCCTCGGGCCTCGTCCCCGTGGCGTCCCGACCCGAACTGGCCGATATGTAACTGATTTTAATCAAGAATCAATTACTTTCAACACCACTCTCGGCTAATTCTTTTTTCCGGCGTGCGGGGGGAACTTCTTCGGGGCGATCCCCCACAAACCTCGAACGTGACGGAATTTCCCATTTTCACCGCTTTTTTACGGATTACCGGCTCCACATTACTCGCTGCAATTTCACCATTTCTTCCCTTTTCGTTGCGGGCAGCCCCGGCGGGATTCCTGCTCGTCCTTCCATTCGTCCTCTTTCGGCAACTCAAGGCACGAGAGTGTCCTGCATTCCACTCTCCCTTCCTCTGTTCTTCTTTCTCGGGACGAGGAACAGTGGAAACTAAACCAATCGGAAAAGGCAACGGATTCGAAATTCGACAAGAATCCAATCCGGACGTCATTTTTAATCTTCTCAAGCTCATCTCGAGTCTGGAGAGGAAAAAGAGTAGAACGCGAACCCCGAGGACATTTCCAGTTCGTGTTTTTGCTGCCACTTTCCCACCGTGCGCTACATTGAAATCGCATCGCAGCATCGAACGGCCCGAAATGTTCGGCCTCATTGCGAACATAAAAATTTATTCGAAACCATAAAAATCACTTCGAGCTCGACGGCATCGGGTGGGAAAGCAAATTCGCCTTCGCATTGGAGGCGAAAAATCGACATGAATTCTTCACACTACCAATGCTTGCTATCTTCGCCCATTTGTCTACCCTACACCCCTCGTCACCCCCCAATCCACGCGAACGCGTAATCTATTTCCTATCGAGAAAACCATTCAATCTGCATCCGGTAGGGGGATGAAGTGGGATGTTGTTTTCGGACTCCCGGACCCACCCACCCCTTGGCGAACATAAGCCCGTCCAGAAAAGGGAAAAGGCAAATATTGGAATATCGTCCCGAACGATACCCACTCCGAGCAGGCCTCAAGCAAGACATCATGTAGACACACACACACACACACACACACACACACACACACACACACACACACACATTGGTGGGAAAAGATTGCCTCTGGAAAGACTAGGCCGGATTATGCATTTACGGGTTTTCCTCCCCCTAGGAGACTGGGAAGAAACGAAAGCTTAAGCTCGACAGAGACGAAAGTAGACTCGTGTGGGCGGGCATGTGGAGGTGTTAAAGCCAAAGATGATAGCATCAATATGTTGTACATGTTTTACTGAGGCTAGAGTCATTGGGGGTTCTTTAGCAGGGAAACTATTTCAACCCAGGTCAGTAGTTAAACTCTTTCAATCTGTAGCGTGATGGGGGCGTTTTGATTCAATGTAGCACAGGTGTTAAGAAGAGTTGGTGCTTCAGACCTTTACAATAATAATTCTTTTTTCTTATGTTTCATACATCAAATAATTTTAAATTTGAATCAAACAACAATATTAAAATAAACTCCCATTTCGTATGTTGTGTTAAGCCTTTTAGATTTCAATTTACTGTTACTAATCTATTTGATTTCAAATTATTCTTAACTAGCTTGACGCCCCGCCGTTGCTCGGTGACGAAGGGATTGAGAAAATAATTATGGTTTTACTCTTTACTTGAAAGTTTGAATTAATTTATTAGTTACAATAACGGCAAATTTAAATGTATGAAATTTCATGAATTTCCCTGTGATGTATAAACCTTAGGGTAACTATGTTGGATACACCTTGACATTTGTTTACATGCTTGTTTTGTAAGTGTTAGTAAAACTGAGTTTAAATTGTAAAATTTAGATAATTTTATCAAAAAGTGATCAAGCAAAACCTTCAACAACATCAAGCTAGTGATCAAGCAAACCTTCAACAACATCTGCAGTACTTAAACTTAATGTGTGAAAAGTTTCAGAAGCGACGGTTCAGTATTGGTCGAGTTTTTAGTGTACACAGAACTCCATACATAAAAAAAGCTAAAATATGTAGTAGAGAAGAAGATTTTAATCAATCTTCGATACTTAAAAACCCTTAATAGTTTGATTTCTCATTTAACACGTTCCGTACCGCGTTCTAGTTCTAAAAAGTTTTTGACCCATAAATACATGAAAATGCAACATAAAAATTATTGTAATATTTTATATAAATTTTTTGGGAAGCTAAGTTTTTGCTTGGTCTTTGAAAACAATCGGTTTAACAAATATTATAAACAAATTGTAATTAAAAAAAATGTACTAAAATTTGTGCTAAAACGCTTGGTACGCAACGTGTTAAGCCATGAAAAGGGTAGCATAAAAAACCAAAGAAGAAAACCTAAATGTCAAACATTCTAAGCGTTATCAATAAATTGCCTTCGAAGGAGCTCTAGATTACTTAATGCATTTGAACAATTCGCAGAATTCAAATCAATCATGCATGCCTCCTCAACCTCAGAGCCATCACTCATTCAGACATTCAGCATCGGTTGACCAACCGTCCACCGTTGCGGATATTCTGTCCAGACGATGCCCACGGTGCTTACCAATACGACTTGGGAAGGGATAAAAGCTACCCGAATAGATCCTTCAAAGATCCTGCTCCTCCACACAACCAACAAGGAAGGGGAAAATTGGTCGAAAAATGTGTGGTACTGCAAATTGAAAATGAAGATTTCAGATTAGTGCTATCAGGTTGAATCTTTTTCCCCTGTTTGCAGCCCCGGATATTTCCTTCCCTCTAGTCTCGCTAGTTCCACTTCAAAACCACTCGCCCAAAGACGAGTTACAGAACGAAAGCGTTCGCTTGCCTTCTGTCCAAGATCCATTTCGGAAGGGGAGTTTACGGTGATAGAAGTGATACTCCTGTGCCGTGGGACGATCTTAGCCAAACCAGGGCTTTCTTTTTTCTTCGGAATGTTCTCACGGAACTTGCAAAACCACTCGCCAATTTCCCGCTCTTTCTTCAACCTTCCCTCACCGCGATTCCATTCTACGTGAAACTAGTTTTGGACTGCATTCAAAATTCAACAGATTTATCCCGTGCTAGTCGTTCGGAGTGCCAACATTCCGTCCCCGTATCGTCCGTGTTTGTATGTGACGGTTTCCCGATAGATATTTTCATTTCTTCCTTCTACCTCACTTTCTTCACACACAGTCACTTAACGCCATTTGTCTGGTGTGAAAGACATCGTTATCCTTGGGGGTAGTAGAAAAGAAATCTGATCGAGCAAACGGGACCAACTGGCATACTTTCACACACGTGCACTTGCCTTGTTCCTGTTTTTCCCTTTCCTTTTTTCCGACCTCAAACAGTGCCCGTGAGACTCGAGCACGCTTTATGTCCTCGTCGAGGTTGACTGGCCGTTGAAGTGAAAACAGCATTTTCTCCGTGTGACTTTTTCCTTCTCAGCAGATTCATCTAAATGTCAGTGTGTTTGTGTTGAATGTTTGTTTCCATTTTTTGGAAGCATATTTTCGCGATCGGAAGCTGGTCGGAAATCTTCAACGAATTTCGGTTCGACCGGCCGGCGTCAGTTTATCAAGAAAGTTTGATCTCTCGCGGAAAAACATCGCGCGAACAGATGTTCGTTTTCCGCACTCGGTAGCCGTGGCGTTCCCGGCACCGAGTTTCCCCCTGGGAAATGGTTGATTTGTTTCCCACCGTTATCTCACTCGTTTTGGACTCATGAAAAGCAAACGAGGGAAACAAACTTTTGTGGCAAATAAATCAAGATATCCTGTTTCGGGTTTTCTTTCCTTTCCGCCTTTCGGATCAGAGACGATGGCGAAGTTTTTGGGAAGTTACTTTATCGTGATGGTCCCAATGTGACTGGAATCGGGGCGATACTTTTGGGGCGGGTGGATTTCAATGTTCAAAGATATCAACAATATTATTCAATAAACTCATTTGTCAACAAAGATACGTTTTAGTTGTAGCGAAGCTACAAGTTGACCGTCTTACTTTTTCTTGTCGATTTCAGTTCAGTTTGTTTAGAGTTTTATGACTCTCTTTTTATTTTTAAGAATACTTACTTATTCTGCTATTATTTCAGTACCAGTTTTAAATTTTTTATTAACAAATATCAAAGCATTATTTCAATAGACTGAACATTTTAGTATGTTTCCTAATATGAAACGAAAGATTTGTAAATATATTTTATTTTTTAACTTGTCAAAAAAAAATTTAAAATTGTAAATATATTTTATTTATATAAGAAACAAGGTCATTCGTCGTTTAAAGCCTTACAATCAAATAAGGAAAACAAATATCATTCTACATAAATTATCTTTGAACTTATCAGATTATAAATAAATACATGAGGCACCGGAAACAAGGTGTCTTGTTAAAGCTTCTGTTTAAAATTAATCCACACGATTTGCTGATTGCCAGCCGTCGATAAGCTTCACACCAAGCTGGCCACTTTTTACCTTCCTGCTTGCAAATGCAGAATGGCAGGAACAAATATTCATGTGCTGCTTGGGAACATAAGTTACCGAGTTACCTTCCCCTAACCGGTATGTGGCGATGATTCACCCGGCGCAAACTGGGCCGTAGTCATACAACTCCAACCAGTAAACCGCAGACCACAGCGTCGAAAAATTCCACCAAAGTCTCATCCATTCATCGTCCGCTCGTATCATGCCGGCGACGGCGGATAGGTTTCGGTCTTCTTGAGCGAGTCGAACATTCAGGGCATGATGTCGGCCACACCTCACGTAGCCGGCCCGAGAGATAGTCAGTTGTCGTGACTTCGGCGGAAGCGTCGGTGGTGGAGGTACGGTCAGCGATATGCAACATGCCCTGCATGCCCGACATTGCCCGACCGGTTGGAGAATAAAAGAAAGCGAGGAAAAGCATACCGACGAGTACCGGGAGATGATAAGTCCAATGATAAAAATATATTATTCATTCGAAATAATTTTCCTAAAAGGTTCCAGCCCTCCTTCCCTCGCAGGGTATGTTTGTCTTCGCTGACCACTGTCGATTTGGACGTAGGCAGGATGGGCACCATTTCCACCAATTTTCCCTTTTCACCGTCGAGCTCACGATATCTAACTGGCATTCAGTATCGTCCGGTCACGAACATCCGGTCCCGACGACGGATTATAAACCGGACCGAGTTGAATCGGAAAACCATACGCCCTATGCACCTCCGCGCGGAGGCTTCCAAGGCAACGAGGGCTCGTCTCCACCGGCACTGGAAGGATTCCATTCCGATTTATACCTTTCGTTGTTGGTCAACAAAACGAACGAGGGAATTAAAACGGGAATCCTGGATTCATCCTTGGATAAAGACGATAAAGAGGGGCGGGAAACAAGTCCACCATCTGAAAGGACAATCACTACAGTGTGTCCGCGAAATGGAAATTCAGAGCCCAGAAGGAAG
Source organism: Anopheles ziemanni (assembly GCF_943734765.1). Taxonomy (NCBI): domain Eukaryota; kingdom Metazoa; phylum Arthropoda; class Insecta; order Diptera; family Culicidae; genus Anopheles; species Anopheles ziemanni. Next base: position 79,996,751 of record NC_080705.1, read on the forward strand.
CTCTCATTGGCCTCTTTGCCCTCCGGCATCCTTGCATCGTTCCTTCTGGAACGTGCCTGTCGGTTTGCAGAATGGCCTCTATTTTTATCAGCACCGCCAGCTTAAAAGCTGTATGTCAGGCTTTATGGGTTACTCAAACAGCGCCCATTATCTCATTTGTCGATCTAATAAAACGGTGTGTCCTTTGGCTTAGGACCGTGTGGAAAAAAAATATAGACTCAGAGGTTGACGTGGGTTTTTAGGTGTGCCCCGTTACCCCACTATAACGCCGGGGAGTGGCCATTCGCGTACGGTACAATCTATGCTTCAATCACGACACCCGCCCCACATTATGTTCTGTCCATCAGGAGGTACTTTATCTGTTTTACAACGCGAATTTTTCCCTCCTTGTTCTCCCGCTGCAGGAAACGCAATCGCAGGCGACCCTCGGTTCCCCGGAAGGTCTCCAGACGGCGTCTTCGAATGAGGACATTTCTTCGATGACCGATGCGACCATCGGCTGCAATGGGAAGGTGGAATCGTCGGTGCTGCACGCGAATGGATTCGTTAATGGTGGCATGAACGCACCCGGGCTGAAGGAGACAAACCCGCCAAGGGCATGCATCATGACGGCACTCAGTATAGTAAGTAATCTCGATAGCTTATCCACTGAAGGAGGTCCTTATCGAAGGGCGTTTTTCAGGGCACGTATCTAACATCAAACTGTTTCCACATCGTTTTCCATTACAGGACACAAAATCCAACTCAGATGCACTGAAAATGGTAACGTCTTCGATGGGCATAACGCTTACTAATGGCGCTACCGTTACAGCCGTTACGCAGTGAATTGTTTATTGCCGATCTTCCGTAAAGATATTCATGGCTTCCTTTGTGGTCTCCTGTGAACATTGTAATTCATTTAAGATGATTTGATTGGACCTATAACATTGAAATAGTTTTAATAAGTAAGTTTATGACTTCTATTGTTTCAGCCCAATCTAATGATATTTCGTTCTCTAATGTTGTAAAAAACTTTACCTTTTCTCTTATCAAATCTTATTGAAAGTTTCATTGAAGTTTTGAAAAAATATCCTTTCTTTCTCGTTATACATTTCTCCAATGATTTCGTTTTGCATGACGAAACATCTAATACAACAACACATCACCCGTTCTTCTAATGAGAGAAACGAAAAGTATTCTATTGACGTAGATAGTAAGGAAAGAAAAATAAAAAGTTGCTGCATAGATAAGACAAGGAACCATAAAATACACTGGATAAATACATACACGCACACACAATATGCTACACTTAAGCGTTTAAGGAACGGCCGAAAGCACACAAAAAACGGAAGGCTACAGCGCTTCATCTAACGCTTTGAAAACTAAAACAAGATTATAATAAAACTGAGACAAAAAACAAACAAACAGTTAAAGAAAAGCTAGTATGAAGCTTTTGTTAAACCGGAAAAGCCTTTCCAACTGCTCAGAGGCGTATAGACGAAGGTAGGTACCACGACACGGTGAAGCAGTGTTTCAAAATTCCAAAACGGAACGATAAATGAATACAAAACAATGAGAGCTTATGGTATGATTTATGTTTGTACTGTATTATGATAGCAAAATCCGTGAGGGTAGGTGTTGGTTTGCTTTAGTGACTTTTGAACAAACAAACATAAGGTGCACGTGGTGAAGAGTACGATAGGGAAAAGAGCAACGGAATAAATCCTCTTTTAGTTACCAAACGTCTGTTGATTGGATAATACCCGTAAGGAGCGACAAAAGGCAGAACAGACTTTCAGATAAAACCAAACGTACGACAGAACGACAAACTCCGCCGGCGTAAACAGGCGTAAGGGAATAGCTAGGATTTGACATAAACAGGGTACACAATCTCTCAGTAGGACTTCTTCGAAATCCTTACTCATCCGCACAAACACAAGCAACACAATACGCCGTTGATCCTAGCATAAAGTGTTACGTGTACATATCACCCCAAAACCCTTAAACTCGGCCTCGGAAACGGGAGAATCGACGGCCACTTATGGTGGCTTTCCGTATCTCAAAGGATTCGGCATTGACAAAATTCCACCAGCGTCAGTGTTACAGTGGATTAAATGACTTACTTTCCCCTCCTTCGCATTCTATCACACTAAAGTGTAGGTGAAAATAAACAAAGTTGAACATAATCAAAAGCAAAGGCAACTAAGACGGTGAATCTTTGATGTTTAACGTAAGTGAGCTGTACTTGTAGCATCAATACTGTTTTAATCGTTCCGTTTAATTGTTAAGAATATCAACGCAAATATTTTACACTTTATGAACCTTTCCCATACAGCCATTTTTAATTGAAAAAAGTAGTGAGTTTTCTGTCGATCAATTGAATATTTGATTAAAGTTAGGATTTGAATAAATTTACTATTTATGACCCTAACAATTGTTTCAATGATATGTGTTTAAATGTGTTCCCCAAGCAAATAAACAAACCTTTATAGTTTTAACTGTTTATCAGTTGAACAAGTTTTAAAAAAAGCGGCACTCTAATTAATCTTTCTATTATTGAAAAAAAAACACATGCACACACTAAACAAGCACTTTATAAAATCAGTTTTACTTACCACCGTTACATCGCTCGTCGGTTAATCTCTCATTTGCAATGATAATTAGCTGGTTCGGAATGCGATTTAGTTTTAGCCATAACTCTGTGCCATGAATAACCATAATAACTGTGAAATTGTTACAACTACGCACCAGCAAAGTTACGTTCGGCGTATTATTTTTTTGTTTTCGATTATCTTTCATAACTGCAACCAGTAGCAGTTGGGGTTCAAAATCAAAATCTGATAGGAGTTTTAAAGTTTCTGCCCGTGGCTCGTTTCATTTAAAGTGCTCATCTCGCGAGGCCCATTTTATGCGCAATCCCGCGTTATCAGGGCCGTTTGAAAAATGCTAAATTAATTACAGCATTATTGTTACTACCGGTTATGCGATCGGCGCGCACTCGTTGTACGTAAATTCAATCCAATGCATCAGATACGGTTGGCCGGCAAGCGCAACCAAACACGCACACAAACATTTGCGGGCTGATAAACTCCATACGATTCCCTCCTGGGGCATTCTGTACCACCAAACCCATCCCCCCTCCCTCCTTTTGCCCATTACAAATGCCAACGATTCCTGTCGCCAATACGTGACGTTAAAAGTTCGTCGGTTGCGAGTGCCCGGACGCCCGCCGATACATTATTCAAATCCCTAAACGAGTTGTTATGTTATTATAAAATTGCCCCAGCACGAGATATGCCAGCGAAAGGATGTGCACTAGTCTATCCTCCACTCGCCAAGCGAAATTGAATTGCTTTACACCGTGCACGAGGCCATGGATTGTTTTATCATGAAAATGAACCAGCTTGCGGTCACTGGTTGCATCATGCAGACGCCGCGCTCATTATCGAAGTGAATTGTGAGTCAAACTCGTTGCCAATGGGTTTATTTCTCAACTGATTTGCCTTTCGGGGTCACAGCATACGTTTGTTCAGATTCAAGGGCACGTAATAATCAGATATGCATACACACATACAAAATTGAACGAGGAAAAAAACTAAACATTAAAGCAAAAACCTACAAAAAGTAAACCAAAATATATAAATATTGTCAATATGATACATAAAACGGAGAAACAGATAATATAAAATAAAAAAGAAGATAACAAAATAATTGTAGAACTGTTCAATCGTGTGGATATAATTTAATTTGCATTGAAGTCTGTATCCATATATCACAACTGATAGTTAAAGTTCGCTTTTTTGGTATAAAAGCAATCCTCTACGTTTCTTCCGGGATCAAAACAAACGGTTCTCTCATCCCGAAATATTCTGAAAACTATCGATTTTATATGACTCTTCATCTCGCAGCCCTACGTTCCTCCTGCATGTGTGGTGGCTTTCAACGAACAACAGTGCCCATACCAACACCTCTTACCACGCATTAGCACTTCCCTTGTTGATGGAATTCCGACATGAAACACATAATTTAGTGCCGGGGAAGCAGCGGGGGAGAGATATTTGATCGACTTCGAGCGAGGAAAGTCCATCGTCAGCCGTCCGTGGGGCTCAGCAAATCATCACAGTTCCTTGGCCGAGCAGGATGGCAGAAACTTTCTCGCCTTCTCGACGTCCCGTCGGCGAAAAGATTATCCTGTTGCTGGCAACAGCGCACCGGGGCTTGGCAATCTTCATAATGCAATCGTCAGGAACGGCGTCGGAGTCCGTTTGGCGTCGGTGGTCGCTTTTCCTGCACGTCATTCGCTCACTTGTTTCCTGCCTTTCTGGCTTCCTTGTAGAGAAAATAAAGTTCGTCTTTCGGGAAAAAACGGGGCGAATCGGTAGGAAGGATGTTTTATCGATAGAACATGTGAATGTGGGCAGGCTTTCCTTCGATTGTGACTGTATCAACGTTCGGTAAGTTATAATAGTGAAAAGCACTTATCATCGCCCTTTCAGTTTGGTAGCCGGTTTTATATTTCTTGTTTTATTTTCAAGCTAACAGATCATTTACTTCTTTTACTTACCGAAAAATAGTATGATAGGTTAACCACAATCAAGTTAACTTTGATTGTTTTCTTGAACGTGATAACAGAAAATATGTTATTTTTTTAATCATGTTTATAACCAATTCATTCGTGTTTTGGACAACTACATCCCACCTTTTAACGAGATTTAAAACTAATATCATACCTATTTAGCTCAATGTCATTTAAACCGAAATCTATTTTTTTTTCTCCCAGATAACGATTTCACACAAGGATATTTTATAATACCTCAATTTGCATTTTAACAGAGAGAAACACAAAAAAAACCGCATCACATCACACAACGCAACAGCAGTCAGTCAGGCTTAATTAAGCCACAAACTAAGCTACTGATGACAGTGAAAAAATTGGCAAAACTAAAGTAGGTCAACTCTCAGAGGATCCTTGAAATGTACACACACACACTAAAAAGACACAACCAACTGTCGGTTCGCATTTAATCATAATGAATCCGGTCGACAAACAAAATGTAGTTTCCACCTGAACCACCAAGTGGTGAAAGAAGAAATGAAAGGGAAGGAAAGGGGGAACCAACACTCCGTACTTGCCACTTTCCGACGCTGTGAATTTTCACACCAACGCTCACACGCATCGAAACATCATTTACGCGCGAAGGTTCCGCGTCGGCACAGGCTTAAATTATGTCAACGATAATGATGTGTACGCCGTAATTAATTGTTTAAAGTTTATTAAAAATTATCATAAATTTTATTTAATTGGATTGAACTTTCCGCAAACGGTAGCCGCAATTGTGCGCGCACACACTGCCAGAGGGAAAATAGCACAGTGATACATACAAACAAACGAACTACAAAAAGGGTGGGAAATCCGAAGGCCAGCGTCACAAATAAACCTCATTTGCAACCACCGCCATCAGGTGACGTAAGGCGACGCATTGCAAATGAGTAGTTAGCATATGGATTGATTCGACCGAGGAGTGTTGAATTCCGATTCCGAGGGCTTACATTCTCCATGACCGACGGGGGATGCCATCACCCAGAGCGTGTCATCCGGTATGCGAGAGTCCGGATGGAATTTAGTCTCGGTTTAAACCCATCGAGCAGAGTTCGAGGGGAGAAAGGACAGATAGGAAGACAATCCTTTGATCAGCGATGGCAGTACGTGTCTCCTGTGGGACGAACAACAGTGTGTGAAATGTTCGCCACTAAGAGATTGACTTTGTATATGTTTGCTTTATAACCGCAGCTTTACGTTTACCGACATTACTATTAAATGGACATTTGCTTCTTAAGAGTATTTTCAGGTTTCAGCTCAACTTATTCGTCGATTATTTGTGAAAGTTTTTAATCGTTTCACCTGTTATGGCAAAATGAGGAGACCAAATTTGGCCCTATTGAATTGACAACAGGATAATCACAGTATTTGATCTTTAATGTGTTCAACAATAAAAATTTACCAAAATCTGACATGATGTTTTTATTATAGCTTGGTTGATTTTAATAACTATCTCAATCTTGTTTTAAACTTTATACTCGACGAACTATTATTAATAACAATAAAAAAAGGAACAAAAGCATATCCTTTACAAGTATAACCATAATGCTGCAATAAACGATAGTGTGGTAGTTTGTTATAATAGTTTAGTAAGTTATTTTTGCAACTAAATAGTTTATGGAAGTGTATTTAACTTATCCATAAATCTAGCATAATGAACTAGGTTGACGTATCAATTACTGAAAGCATAGTATACCATTTCATTTTCATATTATTTACGCTTATTCATAATTGGTCATTAAAGTTCGTAGACACTTTAACATTGGTTTAGATGATATTTCCATTGTAGCATTTCCTTGAGAAGAATTGTTATGGTGTGGAACACTTGCGTTACGAATACAATAACCAATGCAATTCAAACATAATGGCAAAAAAATAGACTGTAAAGTTATTTCGATCGTTTTATGAAATAAAATAAATTGCCATAATCCATTTTTAAGTCAGGTTTTTTTTGAATGACACGTTCGTTCATTATATAGTAAGAAAAAAAACCAAAAGAAGAAATTAAATTGAAACCGCTTTCTGGGAATGATATGAAGCTTGAACTCCGCGCACCTCGTCGCAATCCGATAACTAACTCCTGGAACAAAAAACGGAATGCCTTCAAACCGGTGCCTGTTCCTGATGCATGCCTACTGTGCACCAGGTAGAAACATGATTTTTCCTTTGTTTGCCAATTTATTTTCCCTTACGATAACCACACGCGCCCCAAACATCCTGTGTCTTTGATCGGGTTTTTTGAAAATAAAAAATCATGTTCTTCACCCCCACTCTTCGTAGCGTTTTCTCCAAAGACACTAGCCAACCCCAGTCCCTTGAGACTTTCCCGCGCGGATGCTGCCCAACCGAAATGCGATGATACCATCGCCGGCCGGAGTGCGCTCTGGCGATGAAGAGCGTGCGATAAAGGCTCGGCAGAAGCGATACGAACAAGCAACCGTGATCAAAGAAGTAATGATAAGAAAATATTTTCGTTGACAGTACAAAAGTGGCCACAAGCTCTTTGAAAATACGTTTTCAGTTCGATGAAAAAAAGCAAACTCTTGGAAACCAAAGGAAAGCAAAGAAAGACTGGTTGACTTTCCACAATCTTTCAACGGCAGGCCCGGTAGGAATAGGGAATCTCCCCCACCAGCTCCACGACAGTCACACGGAACACCGGAACGTGAACGTGACATGTAGATAATTGGCTCGGTGGCAGATCTTTCAGCGCGAAATGCTTCTTTCGCAAGCGATACAGCGAAACTGCGGGAACAAAGCGAAAAACCAACAGGTTCAGCAGGTTAATGGTGTCGTTAACTGTAAAATTATACTCTCTCAAAACAACTGCTCCGCCTAATGATACCCGCGCCGCATCTCGGTACCCTCCCGGGTTTAACCGGGGGTTTTTCCTACGGCCCATCAAAGCTAATGGGAACGCCACCCCGGGAACCGGTTTGGGAGAAATTATGAAAAATCCATCATCCCCGAGCGGGAAAAGCCGTGGATAACGGATGTCTCGCGATGACCGATGATAATTGGAAAAATTAGGGCCGCTGGGGCAACAGATGGTTCGTCATTAGTCTTCGATGGCGCATTTAACGGATGTAGCAATTAATGGATTTCATAAATTCCCACCGCCTCGAAAGGGATGCTGGCTGGGATCGCATTCTTTTTCCACTCGATCACTTTGTAATGGATGTGTTTCTACGGAGAAGTTGTATATTTACTCGATTTACTAGTAATAAATGTAAAAGAAGTGTTATTTATAGTGAAACTAGTTGAACAACCAACAAAACAAAAAAGTAATAAAAAGGCATAAAAAAAGTAAAAAGCAAGTACACTAATAATTGGATTCAAACAGATGTATGTATCTTTTAATTTTCCTAAAACTATTTAATGAAATCGGAAGTTGGGTTCATTCTCAAGTCTTAAAGGTTATTGAATGATATTTCCTCTATAATATTGAGCTTAGTTTCTATTTGTATAGTTGTCGTTAATTTACTACAATAACAATTTACCCACTCCGGTACTTCTAGTTTCACGCATTTTCTCTCTGACCCGAAAAGAAACACGCCAAACACAGAAGCTGCGAAGTGATTTGTTAAATTGTGATATTTATCATCCCATTCCCCTCCGCCAGATGGAGCCGATGCTGGCGGTCCACTGGCCATGGCACTTAGTGCTGAGGTGATGGAGGCTTCAACCGCAAACTAGTGCCCAAGAGAGGGCCGGGAAAAAGAAACCATCGATGATGTGGACCGCAACATATTTCCTCATCACTCCCTTCCGACCGTTTTCGAATTATTAGAGCATAGAAACACTTCAACGGGAATAAAGCGCCTTTCCCCCTCCCGACGCAGACCAATTATTTCCACGCTTTTCCCCCCGTCTGGAAAAGCAGCACAATCCCCTCTGCTGCGAACCTCTCATTGTTGTGGGTGAAAATGTTGTGTACGTGGCTAACGATACAAACACACTCCGAAAAGCCCCACGAGGAATCGACGAGCGGCGCCACCCGTTGCGGCTTTTTTGTTTGCCCCGGGGGTTCGAGGTCCGAAAAGCTGTCGTTACATGTACCGTGCTGGCCACAGTAGTGAGAGGAGCAGACCACCCTCGGGGGATCGGATGGTTAATGAGTCAGAAAATCACCCAAAACACGAGTTTCCTTCTCATTAGCAGCGCTGTTTCCCGTCGGCTCGAAAGGCTCGGGCCTTCATCAAGGCTAGAGGGAAGAACGTGAGGGGTGTGAAACATAAACGCGTCATCGAATGGATTTCGTGACCGAGTGTGTATGTGTATGACCGAGCGGGAGTTTGAGCGGACGCTGTAAGTACGGTGATTAGTGGTTTTTAATTGGTGGTTATTTTTTATGTGTCACAAAGCCCTCCCCCACCCCCCAACATCCACCCCCCATTCGTCCCATCGTGTCCGATTAGTCGTTCTGTGGGAATTATTTTGCATTAATGTCAGGCATGTCCTTTGACTCTTTTCTAACCGAAAACATAAAAAAAGATTGATAAATGAGGGAAGACGGTATAGATGTACGAAAGGACCGATTGTTATGTCACGCTAGAGGTGAAAGAGCTAAAGTGAAAGAGAGGTAACAGCCACGACCCGATTCTCTAAACATTACCTCCGGGATGGGTTGGCAATTTTGGCAAAAATGGAATACAATTTGGCAAAACAATTAGATGCTCGCAATTTAATCCACCATTTAATGGCCCAAGCCAGAAGGCTTCTGTTCTGGCCAAACGTCAACTTCACGCGACGTGGAAGAAACGTAGCGCACGACGGGGGAGGTCCTACGGTCCACCGAACGGAATGATTTAATTGTCGCCTTTTAAATAATAAATGACCATTTTGCTTGGCCGTGCAACCGGATGCTTGATGCCGTTATCGTATTACTGTTCGAGGAATCGGACGCTAATGGAATCCGGTTGTCGACTCGGTTCCGGTCGACCGGAGCCACCTACACAAAACCCCAACCTATTTGGTGATTGGTTTTCGGGACGCTTGTAAAGTGCAACAAATCGCGAACGGAATTTGTTTGTTGCTAAAATGGTTGATTGAAGATCAGTACCGCAAAGGACCTAACATGCGCATAGAAAAAAAAAGTCCAATAAGCTCATAATAGGTAGTCATAAACGGTTGTTGTACCAATGAAAATAGAAGAAGAAGATACACTTACACTTTCAATTTCATTTATTTTATTTTTATTTTCAATGCCGTTACTCAACTCCATTGGTTGCTCTAATTCCACAAAATTAGCAAAACAAAAGTACTGAACTTATAAGCTATGCCGTTTTCGATTTTTTCTCAACATTCCCGCTATTGAATGCTATGAACTTCATTCCGTTGTGATTAGTCACTAACGTTCCTAAAACAGTTAAGTCCCACAGTGAGCCTGTTCTTTTCTACATCACTCGAAATTTTGAATTCGTCATAAAACGCCATTTCGTCATGCGCTTTATGACAAAAAACATTTCTCTAATAACGAGTATAAAATAAGCAGTCAAGTAATTGTTTTACATAAGTACAGGGTTATTCACATGTAAAGTTTTCATTACGCACTAATTTGACTTTACGCACTAATCTTTGAACCCACCAGAAACATAATTCATTACATTATTGAAAAATGGTTTATTCACACACAGCTACAGAAATGTTTAATTAATTATTTTCGTTGATTCTGTAAAAAAAAACTGTGGTTTACGTAACGCAATCTTCAGATTCGTTTTTTATATTTTTTTTATGTCCCTTGACTTTGCCCCTTTGCATTATTACTGCTTACTGTACATATTGTTATTTTTACACTAACTCAGGTATCCGATTAATCAAATAAAGTTTGAATAATTGTTATAGAATGACCATACATCCTTGGTGGTAGTAATTACAACAAAAAGTTATTTTAATTAGGTAGTGCAATTTGAAAAAAAGCGCTATAATCTTATTTTAACCCGCTTTTTGTGTTCTTCCATTATACACTTTGCTTAATATTTTATTGATTGTTCTAAAAATCAATCACAGCGTGAATGTTCGATGCCATCAAGGTTGACTCACAGCACTTACAATTCAACACATAATTTTACTTTATTGGTCACAAAAATATTCCTTCGATAGTGAACTTAGTATTAGTAATCATGCTCTAGGTTTTCATAATGGTTTTTGATGGTATGCAATTAGAAATTTTGTTCTGCATTGTTGAAAAAGGCAATGTTTTCCGTTATTACTCATTCTTTAGATTCGGTTTTTTAAGGTTTATGTATCACGATTTTGCCAACTTTAGTCATTTCTAATGCGTTTTTGTTGTTTTTTCACCGTAAATTTAAAAAAATAGGTATCCAGATATCCAACATTCAAACAAATGTTTCTTTTTAATGTAAAACACAACACAACAAAACAGATGAAAAAGGGATTTCGTTCAACGAACATCATATTCTGCAATAAAAAAAGGGTTACACGCTACCAATCAAATTGAAACATCATTAATTACATTTCGCAACAGGACCCATCCTTTCACTCAACCATCAAACCATTCACGTAAAATGCCAATAATCATAATTGCATCACGCTCATTCCCTCCAACAAACGGAGCATCTCATGCCGCCCAAGAACATAAGAGTGATGAGTAATCGTGAGGAGATCAACAACTAAATCAACCGAACATCCGAGGTCCTACAACGGCCCAACAGCCTTCCCCCTTTCCCCAAAACGACAAAACGACCATCGTCAATTGAGCGTATATTTCTCAACGAGATAACACACATACACACGTCCAAGGGCCTCGGAGGGAGGAGGATGGAATATTTTCCCGGAAGCGGAGGAGATCACGGCTGCCCAAATACACTTGCTCTACATTTCATCTTTTTACGATCGTTCGTTGACATTTTATGGCTTTATTACTGGCGTCGTCAGTGTCCCGGAGAAGCGAGCAGAACCAGCTCGGAGTGTGTGTACATATGGGAGTTTTCATCGTCGGTGATGAAATATTGCGGTAAATTTCTTCTTTTTTCATAGCATATTTTCGTTACTCCATAAAAAATGGTCCAGCTCCCATGAACTAGTCAATAATATTTCCTCTCCCGAAGAAATACCTCGACTGTGCCAAGGCAGAGTGGAAAAGACAAGGCAAATTGTGCACGTGGGAATTAAACGAAAAAGGTAACGCCGGAAAAAAACCGTTTTCCACACCGACTTTTGCTTCGCTGTTCAGGTAAAAATACATAACGGACCAATGTCAGAAGGGGAAAAAACAACACATTTCTTTTCGGGACCATTTTTGCTACGTTCAATTTTATTTATTGATCGATTTCCAAACTTATAAACCGTACCTTGCATTCCCAAGAGTAGTATAAAAACTTTCCTTTCGTTCCAATATTAATTGACTCACGGCGAGGCTGGTTTTGCAAAAAAAATCTTGCTTCAAAAGCGTAATGCTTTGTGACACTTCGAAACAGCAAAGATAGATTGCACGTGTTTGGTCCAATCGGTTGGCAAAAATTGTTTGGCTCTTATATTTTTATTTTTTTGAGAAACAGAAATGGAAATGAAATAATGCTCGAAAATGGATAGCTTGTACGTGGAGAGGAAATGGCACGAAAAACTTTCCTACCGTCTTCAATTCCGTCTGCTTCTATTAACGTGCAGTTGACTTCATTTACCCCTAAATGAAGAGACTTTGGAAAAGGAAAATTGACATTTAGTTTCCTTTTGTTCTTGGCTCACAATCCGGCCCTTCTCGCTGAACAACCCAAATGGCCAACCAAATGCTAATTGTTATGCTGCTAATGTTTTCCGCGAGGGGTTGGTTAACCGTCGGGCCACCTCCATAGGGCTCATTATCGTATTGTCGGAGGAAATTATTCATCCGCATAAATGAAGAAATTATCATACTTAAGCAAAACTAGTCCCATTACAAGTTATTCTTGTCGCGTTTCTGAACTCGACGACGATCGTCTTCGAAGTTTCGGCTGATGACGAAAACATGTTCTATCGTTGTCTGTTTAATCACTCGTTACTTTTGTGTTAGAAAAGTATTTTTAAGCATAATAAGCATGTTACGCTTTAAGACAAAAGCTACAATTAAATTTTACGCTACGGAAAAAATACACAAACTAATGAATGTTTTTCTTACTAAGCAAAGAAGCAAAATGGAAACGATAAATGTTGACAAAAGAAAACGTAATTGAGAACACAAACACGCCTCAATGAATAGAAAAACAGAAGAAAAGGAGGTAGTCGATAATGGATGTTTTGACACCAAAGTTCATTTTTCATAAATTACAACTTAACTTTTGCAAATGATATTTCCACGCGATAGCGAAAAGGCAACGCCAAACAAACAATGAAAAAAACAAAATTGACCCCCAACCAGCAGTGAACTCTCATCAGTAATCGTTACGTTGTAATGCATCCATTCGTGGGTTGGGTTTTTCCATCGTCAACCAACGAAAGTGAACAAAAAAAAAACACCGAAAGTTTCCCGTTTCTTTCACACTCGCTGAGCGCTGTTCGAAAGAATTACAAAACACAAATGAAAGAATGAAGAAAAATATTTGATAAGGACTACGGAGTCTCAGCACTCGTGCAGTGGAAAATTTTTCCGCCCAACACGGTGGGAACTTTAATGTAATTGTTTTGCTTTTCCGAACTCAATCAAAATTTCCCACTTCTCGATGATGAAGAAGCTCTCATCGTCGGCTCATTGGCAAGATGGGTGTACTGGGGAAGGTACCGAATCTTCTACTCGGCATTATTTGCAACTGACTTTGAGATAAGAAGTCACCCTGCGTTTTACAACAACACCTTCAATTTTTTTCTTATTTTGTTCCATTTTACTTTTTGCTTTCCTTCGCTTTACAAATCGCAGGACCAAAGCATCTGGTGAGTTTTTTTCCTTATCTCTTCCTTCAAATCTCTTTGAGTGGAAATAAGAAAATGAAAAAGACGCGAACAGAAATTGATTTTAACATGAAAAAATTGAGAGTAGAAATCATGCCATCCTACAACGGAAGTAAAGAGAAAAACAAAACGCTCAAAAAACCACTTGCACTAAAACTTTCACTTCTTCATCCGAAACCGACCGCGACCGAACGCTGCGTATGTTGTCTTAGGCACCGAGTTGACGTAAGTTGAGGTTGAGAAAGAGCAAAGTTTTTGCCGGCTCCCTGACCCGAGTCCTTTGCCAGTGCAATCCTAGGGAGGGTAAGTTGTTCCACAAACTTTTGAATTTTCATTTTCAATTCCACAAATACAAATGGCGGGTAGCTGTGCAAAAACAACCACCAGAAAGAAGCCAAGAAACATGGGGAAAAAATGGTAAAAACACCTAACTACAAGTATTGGGAACAACGGAGAGTGCCAATGGAAATCATTTTTCTCGAAACCAGTGTGTTTTTTAGTTTTGTTTCACTTTGGAACAAATTTTCGTTTGTTCTTTTCCATCGTCTATACGAAAATTCTTTCATTTTCTAGTGTTCTATTTCACACTTTTTCTACTTGTTCTGTGTTGCCCATTACAGAGCAAACGTACAAAAATAGTACAATGAAGGGAGGTTAAACTTTTCGTATTATGTGTTAAATAGGAACACTTTAATGTATAAATCAAGCTAATGATGATTTCGTGTCTGGCCCTGGGTATTTTATTGGTTTTTAACAAGGGAATGAATATAGGTTTAAGCAATCATGAATTTCCTCTTAACCTATTTAACCTTTTCTTTTTACTTGGGAAAAAACGTAGAAAAAAATTGGTGAGGACGATCAAAACGCGTCGTTGGAATTTGTTAAAACAACCAGGCGCCTCCATTAATGTGCACCTTGATGATAAGATGTCATTGTGTATTTAATCATGATTATCAACGATATAAACGACAGTTTTGAATAAAATAAAATAAAAATAATATTTACTTAGTTTTATATTAGCATCTAGTACCTTTTCCAAACGATCCAACGTTGAACTTAATTTAAAGTCAAATTAAATGTCTCCTCTAAGTACATGACTGAAAATAAAAAAAGATTTGAAACTTTCATAATTTTTTTCAACTTGGTATGCAATCTCCAAGTTCTTTTCCAAAATGTTTTATTATCACTGCACGACGAATCATATTTTCATTATTTTTGCATACTTGAAGTGAACAACCAGGCGTCTCCATTGTAATTAAACAAGTTAAACCCTCTGAAGTTTTTTGCCAAGTAATCAATACATTGTCCCCTACATGGGTTATTATCTCAAAGACATTCCTTAACCCTCCACAAGCCATAAAAATAAAGACACATCAAAACAGTGACTTCAAGCCCGGTCTCTTATCGGGCCCACTCGAACCAACCCGTTTCTGTGTGAAGTAAAAAACTGGCAGCTTTTCAGCTTCACGAAAGGCTCACCACTAGCGTAGCGGAACCTCCACGTATCACACCGGACCCCACCATCAGTTCAGTTTCGCTCGATAGCATTGGGTTCCGTGCTCGATAGACATTGAACGGGATACACTGGGCGCCCCCGTTCGGAAGCCAACCAACTATGACTGCTCTAATACACACTAAAAGCACCGACCGAGTTCTCCTTTAGAAAACTCCATCTACTTTCACCCCAAACTCGACACAAAATCCATCCTTATCCGCCAACGAATGGCTTCATCATCAGCGCCTGCCACGTTGGTTCGTTCGTTCGCTCGTTTCGTTTCGTTTCGGTTCCAGCGTTTTCCCTCCAACCACCAACCCTTCACCGGCCCTCTTCCCCTGCACTAAGGCTAAGCACGCGTGAAAAACATTTAGCTAATAAGATGAAACTATTCCGCCCGGAAACGCCCAGATGATGGACGAGTCCATGAACCGTGACGAAGCACCGAATATATGTTGATATGTTGACAACATAACTTTCCCACTTTTTCACTCCAGCTGGTGCCGTTGGCAGTGATGATAACACAAGGGATGAAAAAAAACTCCCCCAAAAAAAAGGTTCCACCATCAGTAAGTCAGTAAGTTACGGTTTGAAAGAGCAGGAAAAAGTGGATTCCAAAAAGAGAAGGCTCACTGCAGATAATTTCTTAATGTACCCTCCAAATGGAGCTAATCCTTTTGCCTGTGGATGCGTGAATATTAACATTTTAACACACCGGCATGTTGCGACAAAACAGAATCCTTTGGGAGATCTACCTTCGTTCGATGAAGCTGCTGAACGATCAACATTCTATTGGGAAAGGTTGAATAATATCTATAAATATTTAAAAATCTTCTCTAATTTCAGCTTATTGCAAATATGTTATAATAACTGTCACTTCCAAAATATTTCAAAAAGCGAAAATGAAAGCTGTGTAAAAAGAGATAAACCAATGAACTGATGACATGTAGTCAATGCTTTATACTCTTTGCTACATTAGAAACTAATCATTCCCATCCTCTGCTAGTTTCATTTTGGGAGATTTATGGGATCAAACCTTTGGTATTTTCTGCTGTACCATACTTTTAAACCTTCACCAACGGATCATTCCAATGGTAACATTACGAGCAGGAGAAAAAAGATTCTGGTGTGACGTGCACACCATTGGAAGGTATTAACACCTACCATAAAAAATGATCTAATGTGACTGAGCTGTCCAGGGTGAGTCAGCGCGGGATGGAAGAAAAAGAGCGATGTTTATAGACCAGGGGTTGCCAAAGCCCAGCTCCCGAACTGATGTTATCCGGCCCGTAAGTTATTTGGCTACGTACGAAAAACACATCTCAATTCTTATCGGATTTGTTCACGATTTTACACTAGTTTTTTTTCGAAAAATGAAGATTGGGTTCATTATACGGAGTGTTCAGTTCTAGGCGACTTCCTCGTATAGTTTTTGTTAAACTTTGCCCATGTCATTTGTATTATTTATATTTCCGAAATGTTCCAGTCTCGTTAATCACATTCAGTGGAGATAACTCATTTGTTTTGCATCTAAAATAGCTAAATTCAAGGAATACGCTTTTCGACCCTATTACGACCGAAATAAAATATGGGTTGGAGTATTGAAAACATCTCGAAGCGGAGTTATTTACTGAAAGTACACCAATAAAACCAAGAAATTGTAAAATAATTTATGTTGAAAATTAATTTCAAGTGAAATTTTAAAAATAATTAGAAGTACTTCAACCAAACATTTTTACGTTGAAAAAGTATCAACATCTCTAAAATAAAGCCTGTCTCATAGTAAATTGAGCCAAAGAAAGCGCGCTACTGTGGCGCCTCTAGTAGCGTCAGCCGGAAACTAATATTTTTTGTAGTATAAGTGAATAGTAACAATGAAGTTGTGCAAGTTTCAGACCTGTACTATTGTTTTTCGCTAAATGCCGTATAATGGAAATTCATCGATCGAAAAATTTCAAATATTTTGTATCATGCCTCTTTTTAATGAACCTTTACTACTAACAAATTTGATACTCTATCCAAAAGGGTTTGGTAAGTAATCCCATAATGGTACTAGTACCAGTAGTAGTTTTGGTGGAATAAAATCCAAGCTTTACGAAAAAATAAATACAATAGCGTCCCAGTTTGAAATATTATCTGATCTTCTACGGAGTGTTCGAAAGATAAACTTTCCCACTCCATAATGTACTGGCCTCAAAATTCGTATTTTCCAAACGGTACTAATACGCTGGATTCCTTAAGAATGTATAAATGATGGAGCCTAGCCCTGGGTCGGCTCATCCCTTTTTGCTGGGGCTTGTGAAACGAATACTCCAAATGGACGCTGCAGACCCAGCCAACGTAAACACGGGGACGTTCGGTGCATTCGGTGCGTTTATGGTGCCAGACTTTGTGGCCGTACGCCAGCTTCGACGGTCCAGCTTTGGTCAACAGCTTGATCCTGTTTACGCAAAACAAGCCGCAGCTAATCAGAGAACCATTTTATTTATCACCGCACCGGGTTCGGTCAGCGCGTGTGCAATTGAATGGGTGAAAGCAGAAGAGGGTCGTTGGTCGTTGGCACCCGGAAAAGCCTATTTGTCCCCGGACTGCACGTGGAAATGACGCGTACGCACGCAATGATCCGCTTGCGTGAAAGCGCAGCGTTGATGTCAACAACCCGGGTAAGGCATGAGCGCTCGAACCACTGCTCGAGGCATACATTTATCCCCCAACGAACTTACTTGACGTTCGCCGTTTCCATCCATAAATGGATTTCATTTTCACTAGCACACACACCCGAAAGGGCTCTCCTCGACCGTGAATGCCAACAACATCCCACGAAGAGACGCATTTTCATTCGCAGCAATTTTGTCTTGCCCGCAAAGGATGCACCCGGGAGCCGGATGTAGTTTAGTGCATATTTTCATTATGGCGAAACACTTTGCAGCCTCATTTGACATCGGTCGGTTCGGAAAGGGGTGACATAAAGAGTTGCAAATCAATAACCGAAACAAAATATGCGCATATGGGAAGCAGCACGGATCTGTCCGGTTCGAAACGGTTGCATCGATAGCTCGATGTCGCTAAATTGGTTAGAATTTTAGGAATTGATTTGTTTACGCCTACAAATTTGTTAGTATAGGTTTTTTGTGTCATTTTTACAAATTGAGTTATATGTGGATATACTTGATAAACCTGAACTTGTTAAGGTAATAAACATAGAAATACACACTCTTCTCTTCATTTATTTTTAATTGTTTTCATGGTGTCATTCTTTCCTCGATTCGATCCCAAAGTGCTAAATTTGATTTATTGGCAATTTAATCATAAACTCGCGCTGCTCAATTAACTGTAAAACGATTGTTTGTTGCAACCTTTTTAAGTGCTTCAATTACACTACGCTATTGAATGATATTGACAAATGAAATCGAATGCTCTCCGGGCCACATTGCGCTGCAATGATAGCACAGTAATAACAACCCCATTTATAGACACCATAAAAGGTCATCGAATGATAAACAAAAGCGCGCGGTGTGGAGTCCTTCGGTGGCTTTGCCGTCCAAGCCGCAACATTTATGCTCCATAAAAAGATGCATCTGGGTGGAAAAACAACGGCACAGGTGTTGAAAGATCAACAGAAAAACACACTCAATCCGGTGGGAGCCCAAAATATAGCTGCGTTGCAATGTACAGAGAGGTAAAAAGGGGCAACGCGTTGAATTTTTGAAGTACGGTAGGAGTTATACATGAAAAAGGAAAGGTTACCAAAACGAACCGAATAAGTGGCAATCAAAAGTTAATGTTATAGAGTTGGGCTGGAGGTGTGAAAAGGGAAGATGAAAGTGCAGTTTACGAAAGGCAAACACCAAAATAGGCCCTCACACAATAATAACCATGTGAGTGGCAGTTAAAATGTTTTCCGCAAAAATTGTACATGCAACCAGAAAACGGTGCTTTCAGATGTTTGAAGTGATACTTAAACTAACAAAAAAATGCAATGGAACAGCAATCCTTATCGGCTACCACAGTGGGGTTTTGTGGGAAAAATTCAGGGAATTCAACACACGAAAATATGATGTTGATGTCGTCCCGAATACGCACAGGACATTATTAACAGAAAAATATGGCACCACTTGGGCCAACGCAATTGGTGGAGAAGATAAAATTAAATCCATTCAGTTTAAAACCTGTTCTGGGCCGGAATGGTTTCGCCGAGGATGAGTGTTACAAATGAAATACTTATGGAATGTGTTCATTTGTTATGCTGTTTGCCTGAGCTTTACGACGTTGCATCAACACGTCTTGTTGAAATTGAATTACTTAATTTATTTTAACCCTCACCGAAACCCACGAAACATTTTTTTTAGCAAATAATAAGGTAATGTAATTTAAATTGAAAAATGCGACACGTGAGACATTTTACGAGCACAATAAAAAAAAACATTTCAACGAGAACAACACTTCACTTCGAACTGCGTCAACCGCGTCACGCGTCGCTTTATCCCAGCCATATTTACAGCCCAAACAATTGACGTTAATTGCACAATCAAACGGTAAAATATCAATTATTACCCTATAATCTGTAATTTTTGCCAACGATGCTACTGGTCACCACGACCGAAGCGGCTAATTGATTGAAATTGCTCGCCAGCAATCGGTTGTCCATCAATCAGGGGTTTGATTTTCCTGCAAACTCAATTACGACACCCTTCCACCGAATGGGCTTGCTAGCAACGAAAGGAGGCAGCATCCGGTTTGTCATCGTGTTTCGACGGGCGGCCAGCGATAATCTAATTAAACAAACGTATTCAATCAAAAATGCTATGAAACAAACGCACCACCTACGGGAGATGTATTTAAACGAACTTTACAGATCTGAAGCGGGTTCAAATTAAAAATATTCAGTTTTTCTCTCGAATAGTTTAAAAACATCAATTTTATTGCATTATGGAAATTATAAATTATGCAAAACCTGCCTTAAAACAACAGATGCGTGGGTTTATTGGGTAGTTTGTATTTTATGAAAACAAATAGGGTAAGTGGTCTATGACCAAGAGAATACAAAGGCCAATGAGTAATTTGGCCATTCTGTTACATTCAACTATGGGAACCATACCACCATTACAGGAGTTACCAACTCGGAAGAAATATACTTTTTTTTCGTCTATTTTTTATGTTTTTTGGTGCAATAGATGTTTTCCTGAAGAAAAGTCGTGTTTCGATCATAATTGGTACAAATATGTAAAATATTGTGATCTTAACTCTTATAAATTACATCATATTGTTAGTTACATTAAGTAAGTGCACACTATGCCAGTATTTTGACGATTAAACAAAATGGCAAGGAAAAGAAAACAGAAACAAACAAACTTAGATGGAACTTACGAACAACAAGTATTGTTCATGCTATTTTACATGTGGTTTGAAAAAACAATGGTTGCCTAGATCAACTCTCAAGTGTTTGCTAGGTGAAAGTAAACTTGTAGCTAGGTAAGAACAGTGTTTTGTATGAAAAATAACAATTACTAGAAATGGCTGGTCTGTGCCCCACAATATCCTTCAAGAGCAACGCGCCACGCCAGCACAAACTGACTTTAATAATAATTTCAAAATTAAATTAAAAAAAGTCTTCGTCGTCTAGCCAAGTGCAGTTGATTATTTACCCTCACGGTCCGGTTTATTATCCTTCCGAACAAGGACGACTGTGCCCCGAAGCGGTCAATCTCGTACCGTTGCCCTCGTCGTGTGCAAAAGTTGGCAGCAAAAGAATCCACTCCGGTTGAAGGTGCACAAAAAAGCATCCCAACTTTATTTAACCACATACACACACCTGGCACAAACAAGCGTAGCAAACATATGATACAGCGTATCAGTTCAAAACCGGACCAGCCAGCAGAATGGAACCGAGACGGTCGCAGTACTTATGCTGTAGTTTATTATTGAAAACATTTGTACTCATAATAATGCTCCACCGTCTACACCGGCTGTGAACTCGTCTGAAAGAACAGAAACAGGTGGAAGGTAAAGGGTCCATTGCGCGCACGGAGACGTTTTCGCGGCAAAGAAAAGCACAATGGCACACAAACAACGTCAAAGTTGCAACTCGCACCGCAAACAAACGATCACGACCTCAGTTCTACCGATCCCGACCTTTATAGCGAAAAGTATATCAAAAGAAGGTAAAAACGAAGCGACTCCCATAACCACAATATCGCAGCTGACTCATACCTAACCTCCTAGCGAACCGCTCCCTCACCAAACCGTGCAAGAAACATAAATCGGTTCAACACAAAGTAAGCATAAGGTGTGTACAGTCACGGTAGGTGAAACCGTGAGGCCGGAACGGTAACGAGAGTTTAAAGAAATCCTTCCGCCTCGAGGGATTTCGGGGCGTGTTTGTATGTGGCAGTGCTTGTTTGGCTTGTTTGCGACGATTGCTCCCGTTAAAAGTGGCCCCCTTTCGCCTAGCGCAACAACGACGGCGGTTAATCCACTGCGGCGTGGAATTAGAAAACTGCTTTCAAAAACCTCGACAATAAAAAAGAACCAACTTTCCCGACAGCGGAACGGTTGAAGGTTTGTTTATTTTGTCCCGATTTCAGTTTTCACAACTCGCATGCCACTTTTTGCTTCTTATGTTATCCACTCTACACCACATGTGTGCTACCTTTACGGCCGCTGGAACGAGTTGCGCCGACTTCCGGCTGTCGGTCGGTTGAAGGACATTATTTTTCGTCCATATGTTTCTCTTTTTTCCTTTTTCGTGAACTTTTCCGTGAAGAGAAAAGGCCCGCGTCGGAATGGTATCACATTCGGTGGGGGGGGGGGGGGGGGGGGGGGGGGGGGGGTGAAAGAAGCAAAGCTTTCTTTTCATATACTCGGTTTCTCATTAAAGGTATCTGCAATTGGTTTCGCGTTCAAGCAATTGTGTTTTGCGTTGAACTTGTCTGGATAAAGTTCATGAAAAAGAGTTTGCTTCCTAATTTTACAGTATTGAGAACGATTAACAAACAATGTTCGAAGGATTTGTAAAAGAAAAAAACAATTTTGCTAGTAGTTGTAACCATCTTTACCATATATCACACATCTCTAACATAAATAAGGCATTATGAAATTGAAGATATTCCACAATAATTTAATTTTTTTTTACGATAATGCTATGAAGTCTCTCAAAGTCTCCAAAGTTGTGCAAAGGCTCTTGCAACTTTGTACATTGCCCAAACTAATGATATCTCTTAGCTTCGCGCAAAATTGCAGACATATTGTCTACCATAAGTACATCTTAATCCACCGATTCACCAAAGCGAGATACCATAACGGGCCATCAGCGCGCCCCGCAATGTGTCCCGTTGAGCTTCGCCAAAGTCAAATACCGCTCGTTCGGGCCACTTAACTCCACTTGAACCGATTAACCATCAATTTTCATCGGTATTTGCTCCCCGAACACCCGGGCCAGCTCCGGTTTCCGGCTCTCAAAACTCACCGCAGCTCAAGTCGGATAAATTCCTTCCGCAAACATTTGCTCGCTTTTATTTATCTTTCCCATGGTGCCTGCCGCTGGGAACAGTCCACCGGATCCTTCAAGCATCCTCGAGGACACCACAAAACGAAGCATGCTCACTTCGTCCAGGGGATTCGGTAGAGGATCCCGGTGGTTCCATCCTGTGGCGGAGAAAGACCGATTACGGTCAACTGATGCTGGTGGCGACGATGATGATGATGATGCTGATGGGCATGATGCTGCTGCTTTTGATTCCGGCATTGCCTCCTTCGCTGCCCTACGCCCTTTTTATCCTCGGGCACGCGATAAGTAAGTAAGCAAGTAAGTAACCGAGAGACCGGATCAGTGGAGTGTAGTGTGAAAAAAATGGACAAAAGGGCAAAGTTCGTGGAAGAACGGAACCGGGTAAAGTCCTAGGTTCCGCCTCGCGCGGGGTGACACTTCCGGGGTGGATTGAGATTTTTTTCTTCACCCTCCCACGTGCGTGAAAACGGTGGACGAACGGCGGTAACTGAAAAGTTGCTGTTCAGGTTCACTGACCACCCGCCGCTCGAACGCTCGATGCTCGGGAGCTGATGAGAGACAGGGAAAGTGCAAAACCGGCTGGAAGAGAAATAAAAACCGCCCCGGAAACGGAACACTCCAACAATGAACCGGTGCTTCTGAAAGGAATACCGCGAATGGTACCGGAAGTGCGCAACAAAAGCGAAAAGCAAGCAATACTCTTCTGCGAACAAAAAAAAGGAAATGAACCGTCTGCAGAAACAACCTGTTGAAGGGGGTTTACTTAACGGACTTAACGGAGACGACATCGGGGCGGAAGTGGTGGCTTCTGGTGGAAATGCTTACATACCTCATCCGGCAATTCCGGTGGTTGGCACTTCACTCCTTCCGGATCGCAAATAAAAGAAGTATAAATCACGAGAAAATAATGATGAAAAGTTGAAATGTGTTGTCGATGTCACTCATTATGCTATTTTGCTGCGGATCTGGTTATGCGATCGTATCTACATCGCATCGATTTTTCTTATTAGCTCTCAAATGAACCATTTCGGATTCATCCTAATTTTCGTTAGTATGTATGTCGGTATAGATGGTTAATTCTTTATCGACAATGTTATCAAAGTAACAGTTAACAACTAAGTCCTTATACGTTGTATTCTATTTCCATCTGTCTTGTAACAAATTTGTACCTATTTCTTTACATTCCAACATGTGTTTGGAAATACTTGAGCACTTCCGGGGCGCTTAAAATCTATTTTAGTGATATTGTTTGTTATTTTATATCCGAAAAGATCAACATATTTCTCTTTAAAGTACTAACCGATTGTTTTACGATTCAAATATATTTGTTTCAGTCGAAATAAAAACCAAAGACGAAAATTAAACCCACTCCAGGTTGATCCGCCGTAGCAGTACTCTTTCCCATTAAAGACGCCACGAATCATGGCAATAAAATATCGCTACAATACGTTCCGGCTTTCCGCCGGTGGCCTGGAACTGTCATCGGCAGAGAAATCCGCAAATTAGTTTCTCACATTGTCAACACACAGTTTTCGAAGCGGCAAAACTTTACCCAACCGTCCAACGCCACACATTCTACCACTCCGACCATAGCTGGGGACATAGTTTTCCCCGCGTGTTTGCCTCCCATTTCCTTAGTCTTTTTCATTTTCTCAGTAGAGAATGCCACTCGTCCCGATGCCACTTTTCATATTTTTTCCGTCAACATATAACAAACCCTCCCAACCCAAAGAAGCGGTCCTGCGCGGGAAAACCCGCCAGTCCAGCATCGTGGCTATACACAGCTGTCATCAGTTTTATTAGTTGCTGGCGGACCTAGAACCCCTCCACCACTAGCCAGCTTCCATTCCTCCAACAACGACGTCTCGGTTGAGTTCGGCCACAACCGAGTCGAATGGGTTGAGGCTTTTCCTGGCCACACTTTTAATCTTCCTCGTCATTTCACAACGTTTTACCACAGTTCCAGCGATGCCCTTGGGGTGCCACAACTACGGCGACGATGACGACGACGAGGGTGGCTCATTTTTCAGCCGACTGAGATGCTTACCGAGACTCCTCGGTTTGCCGGTTTGCCCGACGGCCACTGGACCCGACTTCTGGTTCCATTTCGATTCCATTCCCACTCCGCTCCCGTATGCGCTTCGGATCGTTGGAATACTTTCCTGCTTCCATG
Source organism: Anopheles ziemanni (assembly GCF_943734765.1). Lineage (NCBI taxonomy): Eukaryota > Metazoa > Arthropoda > Insecta > Diptera > Culicidae > Anopheles > Anopheles ziemanni. The sequence continues at coordinate 80,021,388 of NC_080705.1, forward strand.
TTCCTGCAACAGGACGATTGCTCAGCTTTCCTCATTCGTTCTTTTTGCTTTCCACCCCTTTTCTATCCTTTTTGTCGGTCAATTCTTCGCCACCGTAAATTTCTTCAGCCTCGCCAGTGCGTCTGGATCCTTCATGGGGAAATTTATGTTTCATACTTATATTAAATATGGTTTTGCGGTTTCCTCTTTAGCAGCCGCCGTTGGACGATGAGCGATGGTTCCTATTGTACCCGACTGATCCGGCCGGAAAGGGCCGAGTGCGAGTGGAAATGTGGCGGAATTGAAACCCACCGTTTTGTGGTCAGATTAGAGCGATCAAATTGCTGCACACCGAAGTTTTGAGGAAGCAAGCACTCTGTGTGGGATCGTATAATTTTATAAATTTGATTTGCCACCAGAGGAAGAAACAAAACGAACGTTTCAAATTGCCTTTAATTATAGTTACTATTTTCCTGCCTTCACAGTCTCGATTTGTTGTCGGAAATTCAATTTATTTGTAAAGAATATACGAACGTGATATCAAAAACCTTTCCTTTTGTCGGGAAACAAACATTACTCTATGGTTTTTGATTACATCCTTTAAATAACAGAGGCAAATAAATTCGTGCGAATCACAAGCCGCTTTGAATAAAACCTCGCTCGTTTCCGACAAACGCCGGTTCGCCGTATATCAATTCATCCGCTTGTTGTCCAACCATTGTTATCGTTTCGTAGAAATATGTAACAACGAGTGCGTTTGAACAAACCGAAACTAACAATGCATCATAATCCTCGAATAAAACACGCGCAACCGTAATAAAGACAATTCGGTAAAGCGCACACCGGCTCGGTAATCAAATGAATATTTATGAACTGACCGACAAAGGCGAGCATCAGTAACACTGTCGATGATCCTTGACAACCCTTGCGGAATAAAAAGGTGGTAAATATAAATACAAACGGAACGAAAGTAAAATAAAAACGCTGCCTGCATCAACTGGTAAAAGATTAATCTTTTCAAGCACTGCCTCTCGTGGAGCGATGCTGGCTGGGATTTAAGAGCATGAATCGGTAGCGGTAGATACAGCATAAATTTCACCTTTTATTGCCTCCGGAATTGACTCGCGAAAAGCTTCATCATCATTACCATCATCGTCGCCGTAGTCGTCGTCATTTCACGGTAACCGTTTTGTGCAGCTCAATTGCAATGCATCTGGAATTTTTCCCTTTTCGCCTTTTATCCTTTCACGGGCGAACAATTTGTCGTCGGAACATTATTTTTCCGCTAGAACTCCTTAATGTTCTGCGCAAGACATTGTTGTTAGCGTAGTTTTATATGCTTGCAGAAAAGGATACTTTTATGTTGCTACGAAAAAAAACAATATGGGTGCTTCGGGCTAATGTTAAACATGCATGTTTTATCCATAACCGCCCCGAGCTCTTAAACCTGTCATCAGTTTCGTGAACATTCCTATATGGGCGGCTTTCAGTCGGTCTCACTCAAACAGGATTCTACCGTAATTTACGCATCCACCGTAAGTGGTGCGTTCCGCTCCTTCAGTCAACTCTGAACACTCCCACTCTCCCCACCGGAATAGGTTAACCGAAGCCGGCCCGAATTGGCAGGAAAAGGACGACGTTTTTATTTTAGGCACGCAAAGGCCCACCGAAGTCACGCAACAAGACTCAAGGGCGTGCTGTTCCATCAGGGGAAAGTATGCTTTCATGCTGGAAAACTCAACGGAAGTTGTAGGCGATACTTTCTCCCAAGGGATTTTTCCTGGTACAACATGGAACACACTCTCTTGCTCTCTTTTTTCGTAGTTTTATTTATGTTGGAAGCTGCTATGGTCGAGCTGTGTTGATGAGTAAAAAACGAGGCTAGGATTTCTCATGACATGCCAACTTGTTAATACTCAAGACTGATACAATAACAGAAAAGAGTTCAATGCTTCCAGCAGAAAATATGTATTTAACGATATTGCATTATGAAAACATCTTTTACATACGTTCTTTTGAACTAAACTCTTTCTACAAAGTATTGAGGAAAAAGAAATGGCTTGAAAATGTAGATTAGGCAAGACACACACTTTGATCGATTCACCTGATAAATTTAGTTTTTAATGAACGGGACTACAACTAAATTGTCACTAGTTATTATCTACATCCACAATGGAAAACATTGAATAGCAACTGCAGGCGGAGCATGCAAAATAATAACATAATAAATCGAGTTCCCTGTCGGTTAATTTTGAACTCCATTCAAATATTGTTAGTGGCCCAATTCAACACGAAATCAATAAATTTCGCTGGTATTCGAATACAATCAACGAGTTTATTCCGGTAGACCAGCAACAGGAGAAAAAAAAACCTTTATCTTTGCCGCACGTGTTTTTACCGATCGGTTAAAAAAAGAGTGGTAGAAAATATTTAACGAAATAATTGGCTCCCCGGCGGGAAAGATTTTGTGTTTCGTCTTTTTTTCGTGTGGTGGCGCGTGAAATGTCACACATCAGTACCACGTTGACAGCATGTGGTGGAAAGCAGTGGCATTTATTTGCAGCTGAACTCGAAATGTATTAATTTCCTGTTTTTATGTTCGGTCGATAATCAAATGCACCCAACAATAAAGCAAAAATCAGTATTATTGATGGGAATGTAAAATGGCGCATTGAAAAACGAAAACCCCTGTTGAGTTGCTGATTATATCGCTTAAAATTGTACGGAACGGGTAACAAAAGCAACGCGCGGTGGAAGTGACATTTCCAACGCCACGAGCGAGCAAATAACAACGTTCAATTATGTTGCGAGTGCAATTGATTCAAAGTAAGTAACAACATCAGTTTTATTTCAAAGCATCCCTCGGTGATGTACTCATTAAAAGTTGCATATTTGAAAAATGCATTCATAAAATAAATAAAAATCTAACGGAGTTTTTCCCAACAATCATCCCTTATCCATGCCTGGTCGTGAGAATGCGATGTCTATTGGTATGAATATATTTGAGTAAACAATCATGAAACGGTTTTTGTATGTTCAGTTCATTTAGTAATCATGGTATGTCTATCATATCATTGAATAGTTTATTTAAACATTCATTATTTAATGTTTGTGAATTGTTAGTTCTTAAAATAACATATTTATTCAAGAGTAGATACATTTAGAACACACAGCAGCTTCCTTTAACAGTGAAACTAAATAAACCGTTTCAATAAACTTAATGCGTAGCAATTAGAAAAATGTCCTTGCTGTGCCCTAATGTAACTCGATCGTAACTGGAATACGACTGCCAGTAATACATGTCTTGACGGTCCGTTCCACCCCCATTTAATTACTACGCACGCAAACCCATCCACCAATCGGTGCCGGCCCACCATTTTTCCACAATAAGAGTTTCTTTTCTTTTCCCCATTCTTTTTTCTCTCCTCACTAGATTGACAAGAACACGCGACGGTGGTAAAAACTTTTTCTAACGCAAAACTCGTCCAGCCCTTCAAAAAGGCAAGCTGCACTAGCCGGGTTGGAAACATTAGCAAAAACTTACGATGGGAGCTTGATCCGGGGATGGCCAATGTGGGCTGAATAATTGAAGTGCGTGCGTTGTCATTGTCAGTAAAAACAAAAGTAGGACATCGTTGTGTTCTGGCTACGATTCCCAGAGTGGTTTGCCGTTTTCTTCGTGCACCACGGCGCTGTTCATAATAAATTACTATTGTTTCTAGTGGATGTACTATGTCGGATGGTCTCGTGAGTGGAGGACTTGAAAAAAGATGCCCAGCCCCAGCGGCCGATCGGTGCAATATCCGTTGGGTGGGTAATTGTTTGAGGCCATACCAGCACTGGACTTTATAGCCCTTGTTTACGCAATGTGCTAAGTAAAAAAAAAAGTACTAATGAAAGGGAACATAAGCAACGAACATTTTAATATAGCTACACGGTTGTCACTGTGATGTTTAAGTCGAGGGTCTTTTTTCAATTACAAAATACAAGAAAAACTTGAGTTAAAACATCTAATTGTATATCCTCGTTCATACAACCAATAACCAAATCTAAAATGGGTTCAATCCTTTATTTGTAACGTAGAACACTGTCTGCATGCGAAAAACCTGATTATCATGAGTTGGGAAAGTTTCAGTAATGACCGGAGCGCCATAAACAATAAATCCTATCCCACCGTTGGGGCCACACTAACGACGCCTGGGATGGAATCCATTACTAATAATCGTGAATCATCATAAACACGGTACACACACACACACACACCAAACGTAAAAAAAAACAAACCGTGCTCGCACACATAATAAACACCACCTCGGGAAGTAACTCGCTAGCTAATTCCAATTTTACAACTCAATCAAATCTCGGACGATCTCGGTGATGGTCATTGCATAAATTACACATTTCATTTCTCCATTTGCCAGCGAGCACCGGCACCGGAGCTCGGTTTTGACCACCATGTTTGCTGCAGAGCTCGTCTCCGGACAATAATCACCGCAGCGAGCGCCGGAAAGAAGTGCAAAAATTCATCCATCAGTACTTGGAACCTCCGAACAGTGGCAGGAGCAAACGGCACTCGGACCCGGGAATCAGTTGGGATGGGTAGCAATTTTCTACAAATTTCCTATTCATGCACACTCGAACGCAAACACTCACACGTGGACCTCACACCAACATCGGTCTCCGGTTGCCATTTCCGTCCAATTTCGTTTCCAAATAACTTTTTAATTAAACACCAAATGTCAGCCCAAAGTCTACCGTTGTGCGCCCCGGGAGTCGGTGGACAAGGACGGTCGGGCAATGGCAATGGCATAGCCGAAAGCCGGGGGTTTGCTGGCCCTGCGCATCATTGCTCTGTCGCAACTATCAACGATCCTAACGGTATGGAGCCATGTTTTCCTTCGTTTTGTTTTTTTTTTTTTGTTTTTTTTTTATTTTGCACTTCCCTTGTGGAGGATCTTTTCATCTCGACGGACAACGCGCGCCGAAACGGCACGAAGAAAACAAAGATTTTCCACAAACAGCGAACTTAAAACCCATCTGCATCGTTCTTTTATATTTTTGTCCCCCCCACATTTCCATTTCCGGTCCAGCACGGACCGGATTGCTCAAGGGAAACGGATGCTGCAACACTTTCTGGTCGTCGGCCGTAATGGAAGATTGAAAGGAAATGGCCGGAAAAATGGTACCGAGGGACTGGGCGTGCATGGGTAGTTTTCCATCCAGCAGGCAGGGTGAAACAAAAAAAAATGGAACTGCCTACTCTACGGAAAGGCCCCCACCATGTGCATGTCTTATCGGGCACATTGTCGACTGTCGAAATGGCATTTCGATCGATGGTTTCACTTTGTCGAAAGTCTCCTTCCAAAGGCCTTCACTAAACATCTGCCAGCCCCCCCTCGCCAGCCAACCCGGGGGGAGATTAACACGCTTCCATAATTTGATGATGACTCTCTCGAGATTTACAAATGTGGAACGTAGTTGGTTAACACCTTTCCGGTTGGCCACCGGTTCGCAAAACGAAAGCACCGGATGCTACACGGAATCTAATTTGTACCTTTTCCGTACCACCTTCTCGTCTCGGGCGAGAGAATTAAAGTCAATGTACTGGAACGGCCGGACCGGATACGGTGCTGCTGATGGTCCAGGTTGGGAAGCAAGCGCACTCAGTTCTCACCTTTTAATTAAACTGCTCATCATCATCATGACCGGAGGCTCGTTGGCCATCGATAAACTGGCAGGTTTATCAACATCCATCGGATCGAACGAGCAAGTACGTACACGAAGGCATACCATAAACTTTACGGAACACCACCAAGGCACCAAGGTAAGGCGTTCAAAGTGTCGTTTGAAATCAATCGTGCTGCACACGGTGTGGAGCTGTGGAAATGTGTCCAAGCCACCACGGGGAGTCCAGGCCACAGTCAGTCGTCCTCCGGCATCGGCATCGATGTGCGTGTTCCACTCCTCGCACCGGGAAGCCCCCGAAGCGAAGCGGCACTTCATTTATGGGAAGCTAAAATACAATTTAACCACATTCGCGATTGCCGGAGGCAGAAGCTCAAACGGTCCGCATGCCTTCCCAGCCCGGTTGACAGTCGTAAAATGTTCCAAATACCTCTTCGGTGGCTGCCTTTGCGATGATCCGAGTCCAACGGACGGACGGATGGACGATCGTCCGGTTCGATGATGTAAGGTATTAGTTTGCAATCATTCGTAACCACAGGGCAATCAAAAGCGTACGTTATGCGTTCGATGCTATCGGCATAGTGGGCGAGAAGGTTCTATAGAATTGGACACAAATATCGTGACAGAAAACCAACATATTTTTTCATAAACTTTTATGATTGCATTCAAAAAATTAATTACTACAAAAACAAAACTAAAATAGAATTAATCGAATTAACGTTGAAGCACTTTTATTATTTTGACCTGTGCTTAAACTATCACGCACCCGTTGTTCTACATTGTGCATCAGACGGAGAAGCACCTCTGGTCACATGCGTTTGGTCTGATAATAAATTTGAACATCCTTCCTGCTGCAAAATCTCTCGGGTAAAATTCATACAAAATAAGCTTCTTTAATCTCGACTTCGACGGCTTCCAAGGAAGTGCAAGGCTAACAGCTCTTCCTATGCCCGCTTTCCACTCACTTGTCTATCTTTTCATCTCTGTCCCGGGGTGAGTGAGAAAGGCTCCCGGGTTCCAACCTAGAGAACACCGGCGGCAACCAAAGCCTTCAGCTTTACCGATAACTCTTCTACGAGCCGAGCGAGCTTCTCCTCTTTGAAACAAAAAAGGAACGATTCATCTGTAGCTTGCTGTAAAAATACATTCCTTCCATTCGGTTCCAACCTAAACCTTCAGGGATGCACACCTGAAACATCTCCAACCTCCGAACAGCTCTTCCGCCTGGAGGCGGTACCCGTACTGAAATCATTGTCTCTCGCACCTGAACCGTTAACATCGACCGGAATAGCTATTTTTCGATTTTACACGCCGTAGGGATTTGCTTCACCTTCCTCCACAGAATGCACCCGGTAGGGATGCAACATTTAAAATGTTTTCGATGTTCCACAGGCGGCGGAGCGATCGTCCGCAATCCCACAAAACAATCCTCAATCAAACTGCACCAGAACGCGTTCCTGCAGCTCGACGGAGAGGGTTCAAAGAGGTGGATTCAAGGATAACCCAAGCAAAAAGGAAAAAGGTGTAGTGGTAAAACAAAATTCTAGTTCACAATGCCCGCAATCTATTGGAACGAGCTTCGAAAAAGTTCTGAGAGAAGGTAACAGTCGTAGGATATGACCAGGGCACAGGATTTTCCTACGTAGGGTTCAGCCTAAAAATTTAAAAAATATAGCATTTCGATTCCCTCAGTAAACATCTGATAACAAGTAAAATAATTATTTATATAGGAGGAGGTGAGTATTCTTATTAAACATGTTAATCCAAACATTATTGTTAGAGCTGTCTAATAACGAATATTCATACGAAAAGCCCTGTATGAAGGTGCTGGGCAATTCGTTTACTTTCTTTCTATTTCTTCTTGTACCTGAGCTTGTTCGAGGAAAACGCAAAAAACCACACTAAGGAACATATCTTCACCATTCGACACCTGTTTATTCAAACGATAAATTCTTTTGAAGTACTAATGCTAAAAGCTCCCCGAAGGCTTAACAGAATTGGATTACTCTAATCTCAAAAATGAGGTAAACCGGGAACCAATTGCTAGATATCAAATCATGAGTTTCTTTCGTTGAAGTGAAATAAATACATTGTGATGAATGTTCGTGCGAAGATACGATGATGATGATGATTATGAGCCCCACCTCTTACCCCAACATAGGTTTGAGCAAACAAGATTAATACAACAATATGGTTGAAATAAATGTGTCTTGAATAAGTATGCAAACCAATGTTATTTTGCGAATAATCTTAAATCTGTCACGGATCATCCCCATAAACATAACCATAATATCTTCTTTAGATTATTACAATTCAGATGGTTTCGTTATTCCTTCTCCCTCTTAATTTTGCCCGTTCTCCATTATTCGTCCTTTTTCTCCTCAGTTTTTTTAAGTGTCGCATAATGGTTCTTTCCTTACCGGACTTACAACGACACGACGCCGGCTACCGAGCTGATGAATGCTAATTCAATTACCAGCGTTTGACTTGGCACTTTCAGGCAGACCAGCTCTCCACACTTTTTTCCCTTTCGCACGGCACGTGCAACATCCTGTAAAGAAAGAGTATCATTTTCCTAACGGCACACAGGGTATTGCCAGCATCCTCCATCTTCATTACCAGTTGCTTTAATTTTAATCTAATTTCATGGTTAATTTTACTGCGATGCCAACGGCGAGAACTTTGTCCTGGAAGCGCGTTCTTTCGCACGAATCTGGTTAGAATGGTGATCTTCTTACAAGGACGAGGAAGCCAACCATTCAAAAGAAACAGATAGTATGGCTTTCATCCATAGCATAGCACTGTAAAAAAGAAATTTGTTACAAAAAAGGCAAATACAATATGAAATAAAAGTAAAATTTTACATTCATGGACGACAATATAGTTCAGAGTCGACGAACAGATGGAGGTTTTATTATTATTGATATTTTAAATTGATTGTAAACTCATCCTAATTTGAAACATACCGGAATCTACAAGAGTGTAGTGTTTTTACTCTTCTGCGTTGGCCCGAAGCACTTTTTGAGAACTGTGTGCTTGTCTTTTTTGTAATTCGGTATATTTTTTGCTTATGAATTTTGTTTTTCCTTGACATGTTTCCTTGTCATTTTCGATTTTGTTTAATGCGTCATTGCATTATTTCTGTAGGTATTGCATTGCAACATTGCAATGATCTAACCGGGGTGGTAATATATGCAATATAATATTGCAATGGCTGTCACTTTTGGTAGAAGCCCTAAAGTCTATTTCATTGCATTGAAAGATTGCATACGTCTTCTAGCAGCTTTTCGCTTATTCTATTTTCAATCAAAACCAATTGAAACTCGGTATGTTCAATAGGAATGGACCGAATCGAATTTTCCATTTTGGTTTTTGACTAAAAGGAAAAAAAACTAACCACTATATGACCGTAACTGCTATTTCGTAGTCATGCACAAACAAAACACACAACTACGCAAAGAACAATTATAACCATCGCTAGCTAAAAAGCATCCCTTTGCACAATGGACAGACAATTGAAAAATACCACCGCGTGTCTGTACTCGCAGAAGCAAACGGTAACCAGGGTAACGAGCCACATACATATACACCTACAATCCACATGGAAAGTCACGGAGAAGGCTTAAGCAGAATTAAAGTTTCCCTGGTGACGGTGTTTTGTTTTCATCTGCTGGATTCGCGGTTGTTATTGTTGAGTCTGATTTTCCACCCGGTGTTGCACCATCGTCACCGAAACCAGCGGCGGCCATGTCACCGGCAGCATATCATCGCCCATCGAGCGTATCCTGGTACGTCGGGAGGATGGAAAGGGAAAAAAAGTAGCCAGTGACAACGTAGCCTCGCTCGGATTCATTTGGGACGTATGGTCCTCGTGCTGATACCGGTGCTGGTGATGATGATGATGATGATGGTGTCATCAGCACTGCTAAAAGGGGATGCAGCGGAGAAAGGAGACCGAAAGGAGTGAACAGTTGGTAATATTTTTTCATTTTTATGCTTCAACACTTCACCACCCGTAGCCATTTCCATTCGATGTGGAATGTTGGTGGAGGCGGTGTGGAAAACTCCTGCGACACTCGTCGAGAATAGGAGAGAGTGTATTCAACTGTTTGTTAATGTTTGTTTCATCCATTCCGCGGGACCAGATTTACACCCTTCCGCGAGCCCCTCGCCAGAAGACGATCGGGGAAAGAACCGCCGAGTGGAGGCTTTTCTCAAGTGGCCACCCACACGCGCACTGCTTTAGCTGCTGTACGTAGTTGGGTGTTTCATTTTTATGTACCATTGAGCGTCCTGATGAGTGGATACTTAGTTTTTCCTTTTGGATTATGTTGTTTGATTTTATTGTCTCTTTCAACCGTGGCACGACATGAATTAAAATGTTAAAGCCAGAAGAGTTCCTCCATTACTTACTACATTGTTATTTGTTTTTCTTTGAAACTTTAACAAAATCTTTAAGGCTGATAATTTTGCTATAAAAACATTTAACTGATTTTATCTCTCATTATAATATGGCCTATAGCATACCTTATTATTTTTCTCTCCATTTACGTGAATCCTTCACCTTTTATCCAATCTATTAGATTTTTTACTTCAATTTCTTTTAGAATCGTAATTGAAACCGTCGTCGGATCACTTCACACGCCCGGAATCACTGTTAAATGACGTGAATTGAGATTTATCGTCGGCTCCAGTTAATTGTTCTGAAAAGCGTACCAACCAGAGGAAATCTTAGGACGCTCTCGTGAAAATCCTTGCCACAAATCTACACCATTGCATTAACATGCGCATTGCGGGGGCCTTTGAAGAGGAGGAAAGCGTATGAGAACAAAAAAATCGATTTAAATTTTCTCATTTGAAAATAAATTGGTTTCTTTTTCTTCCACCGATTCGTAGCGTTAGGCGAGATTTCTCCGCTCGTATCGCAGAAGGCGTGGGTTGAGTAGGTGATTTATTTCAAGCACGAGCAAAACTAACCCTAAAACTGAGTACCGATTGTTTTCCTCGAACAAACGCAATGGGTTTACGGACATAGGTTCTGAAAATTTTACTGAAAAACCTTACAAACAAACGACTACATCAACCGGGCAGCACGAAGGACGAGATGGAGGAAATGTTCATTAACGCCAAAAAAGGGCGCTTATAATCCATCTCCACTCTTGAGGTCACTTGCCATTCCCTGCCGGGAGGAAATGATGGTAATATTTTACATTTAACACAAGATTTCTTTTCAATCGATTTTGCGAATCACGGCTCGATCTTGGACCAGTTCACCCCGAGGGACGAACATCGAGGGGTGGATCGAGGTTGGGAATGAAAAATGTTTCCCCTCACCCACCCGTCTCAAACGATAGGTAAAGATTTGTTCTTTCACTTCGACACTTTGTTCTTTCGCGCGTCGTTGGTCACGTGCCAACTTTATTGGAAGCGATCCCGACATTAAACAATCAATATTCCCGGAGTCAACAATCAACAGATTCGTTCCGGCAAAGGAAACATCCCGCACGAACGTTAATATTGATATAAGACAGGGTTCTGACTCTGGTTGCGATAGTTGACGCTTTTTCTTTAAATATGTTAGTTTTCCATCTTCTGTTTCATTTACCGGTTAAGTTGATTTATGTCTTTACTTTTCAGCCGTTCTACAGTTGTATTTTTGACCAATGCCAATCGGTTCTTCTATCATTTACCAAATTTCTTTACGTTGCATATGCTTTCATTACATTGCTTTAAACTCTCTCTTACGTTGCATACTTTAAACGTCCTTCAATTGTTTATTATTTTTTTCTTATTGTAATAGTTTAAAGTATGCTACAGATGTGATTTACTTTTTCCATTGTTAAAATAATTCTATAGTGTTGTTTCTATTTGTTTCGTTTTACTTATTCTACAAATATGAACTTTGGAACTCATTCGTTATCCATTCTTCTTTGCCCCTCACATCAGCTTCCCCATCCCGAAAAGTAAAACCCATCCCGATTTCGAGGGCAAATCTAATGAGGCTCACATTGCAGAGCGTAAATCATTTGCAAATATTCATTTACATTCGCCCCTCCAAGCATCTACGGTCTACCTTCGTCCCAGGGTGATCATTACGACTGTTCCTTGTGAGGCTAGTATGAAAAAAACCTGGCAAACTCCTCACACACATTCGAGCTACTGCCTCGGAGCCAGCCAGTCCCAACGTTAGGGCGCCGATTTCCGCTTATTGGCTGATTTACTATCACTTTCACGCCACCAACGGAACGCACAGTACACGAACGTCGTGACCCCGAAAACCGAACCTCCCGTAGATGGGGAGCATTTTTCTTTATCTTTATTTGCCGTACGCCATCGGCACGCCGTTATTGTCGATGTGGCGTTGAATTGCCAGAAGCGAATCGAATCACACACAGACACGCAGGGAAGTCAGAGAGAACCGCGAAGAAAGGGCACCCTCGGGAAGGGACCCAGTGGCAGCCATTGGTAAGGAAATCAGCATAACTGCCTCTCGTATTGCATGAATATTGAAACAAAATACGTTCGTTATGCATATGCCAATGTGTTCCGGGGGTTTGCGAGAAGATGTCTTCCTCAAGGAAATAGGTCGAAGATATTTTCCATTCCTTTTTGTAATACGCGTAAAAGCAGTTTATATTAGGGTTGGCGATATTTAAACAAAATTCATTTTGACAAAATGTAAAAGCCTGTTTAAAGATTTTAATTTGCAGCTTTCGTTAATTGTAAAACTACTCGCTGAATCTCAAGCTACCATTTTTAAACTCATACTACTATAGCAACGAATGAAAAATTTTAGTTTTCTCTAGAAATGTTGTGTTTGGAAGTGGTGGTCAGGTTAGGCTTCAGGATACATTTGACAGTCTGATCTGAAAGTGTTATGCATTTTATTCATCCAATAGAAAGGAAAAGAATTTTAATACAAACCATAATAATGTGCTAATACCTGCAACGGGTGATGTTCGATGAAAAAACTTGCAGTCATAAATATGTTCTGACGCTCAACCAAAATTGATCCAGATCATTCAGCGGTTAGACTTCACTATTTGATATCACCCCCATCTCCAAACCATATATCAACTCAACGAAAGAAAGTTCTCATATGCACCAGAGCTAACAAACCGTCTGTCTGTTTGTTCCAGTTCCGGTGAGCCAATACCGCGTACCGGTAGACAACTCCCAGACGGCTATTCGCCGCATAAATCCTATGTTCCTCGAGCATCACGAACGAAAACATACTTCTTATCTCTACGCTACCTTTAATGCCTGCGTCCTGGACACGGTACCCGTACCCGGTACGTTAGCACCTTCCTTCCATCCCTCAGCAGCCCGATGAATAAGTTATGGCTCGGATGGGAACCATAAGACAACAAACAAACCCCCCCCCCTCACCCCCCCCCCCCCCCCCCGCCCATCGGCTCATCCCTCCTGGAGGGCAACCCAGGATTGTGTGCTTTCGGAGAGATTTATAAAGGATTAAATTTTATCTTTCACTCCACCACCAGGAAGGTAAGCCACCGGCGGGTTACCAGGTTGTCTGACCGGAAATCCAGGCAAAGTGCCAGCGGGTCCACACCCCGCATCTCAGCGGCCAAGGTGGATCACTCGTGGTAGGTGTTTACACGGAAAAACCACACAAGTGTAGTTACTTAAGCAGCTCAGCTATTTTCGGCCCAATATATCCGATGGATGACGGTTTGTTTGCGGCACTTCTCAGACAGACTACGCAAGGGTGGGCCAGTTGAAGCTCGATATGTTGCCGGGTTTGGAAGTGGATTAATGTCACACGCACCGAGTGCTAATTTAAGCGCTCGCTGGCCAGGGAAGGGGAACTCGAGTTTTCGTACTCCGAAAACGGACGTTTGCTTCTTAGACGATGAAGTGTCCATTTCGACGACTTCACGCAACATCTATTGGCCTGCGGTCAGCTGGCGAACAACATTCCACCAGATCCTTTGGGCGGTGCGTTCATTATGGCATATGGTTGCCGACATCGCGCCAACTTTGCAACATCGCCCACATCGCGAAGGACAATGAAATGGAAAGTTCTAATTAATTACGTCCATAAATCACGGTCAACAATAACGGAATAATTACCAGAACAATGTGTCGATGAGTTATGTCTGCTAAGGTTGCGCGGGAACGGAGGAACGGTGAAGTCTCTGCTCGACAGCGCTTTCGGGTGCACTTCTCTGTCGATGTGTAGGCCCTATGTAGCTCACTGAACGAAGACGTCGGCAATCCTTCCACCCAATTGCCAATGGCGAACGCGTTACTTAACGCTACTATTGTTTCACAACGAGACCAACGTTGAACGATTGCTGGATGGTAAATGTTAAAGCGCACTAATCAATCCAATGAACGTGCACTTCAAGACGTTCACCGCTGCTGATTATGATAATGATGTATTGTTGCAAATCAGTAACAAAGCGCTTGAAATTGTTACGAATTAGCAAGCGCAACGACATGTCACAATCTGGTAGGATTGGAATTGTTTTATTTTAAAATGTAACTACATAAACAAGCTACAATCAGCAAATAAGTTTAAATTTGAAAATTAGCTTGAGTTCTTTGAAATTGGTCTTTTTTAGACCATTAATGTCATCTACATTACATTATGGAAATCTTAGGATATTTCACAAAGTTTATTTTTTATTTTATAATTTAGGCACAGCGTTTAAGATCTTACATGTAAATGATGTCAATTAGTATTTATTGTTTAAATATTTATTTATTGTGTATTATGTGTCATAAAAAAAAATTTGTGAATTTCTTACAAAAAAATAGTCAAATTGATGTTCATGTCTGGAAAACCCTTAAATACTTCTAATTCTTTCAATTTTATTCTTAAATATTAAAACTGCTCGTCAACAGTAAAGTATGTAAAGCGTATTTGCAACATACGCAAAAGACGCAACGCGTGAAAGATATTCTTGGCGAATTTTGGTAAATAAATATAAGAAAGGTTGAAACACATACATATAAAGAAATTACATTTATAAACAACAATAGGTTCGCATGATATTTTATCACAAAACAGATGTTCTCTGTTTCATTGTATAGATTAAAAAAAAACTCTATAAATTAATCAAGGGACTTTTTTAAGGTAGTTTTATTGTCCACACCATATATGCATAATTGGGGTAAAAGCAGTTGAATCTATATTTTTTCGATATTGCAGATACTTCTATGACAGATAAGTTTCTCTTTAAATTTCGTTGCCTTACCTATAATTTAAATTTCGTCATGTTCCGCAAATCCACATATCTCATATTTTCAATTAAATTTTCAGACATCGTAAAACGACCTTTCGATCATGCCATTGATAAGACCAACATCCTTCTAGCAAATTCTTGAACCACACCGTACGATTATGACATCAGGAGATTATCGCTACATAACGCGTTGCATCGTACCATAGACATGCGAATCCCTAACGGGCTACCATAGGCTGCCATTGCCGCTAGCTTCCACCGATAAGATTCCACAGTAAACGGCGACCGTGTTGCCATTATCACGGTTATTTTTTATCACCCGTTGTACTTTCCACCAAAACCCGCTAAAAATCGTTATCGTTAAACGATGTAGCGAACCCAAACGCGGGCTTGTTTGTAACGGCATCCGTAATCCGTTCGCTCTCGATCGAAGATTTTCGTTCCGATAGCGGCTACATTCGGTAATTGATGGTTCTTTTTCTTCGTTTTGTTGTTGTTCACTTCGATTCCGTTCAACGGCTCGCCATGATAACGGCACGTGATAATCGGTAGGGCGATGCTGATTGGGGCCAACAATGTTGCGAACAACAATTAAACGCTCGTAACGTTTACGCACCAACGCCGTATATGCTGATATAACGTGCTGCTGATGTGGACCATACTGAGCCCGCAACGTCTCGACGATATCAGGCTGGGCACTGTTGCTATCTTAACGGCTTCTGGAGGCCGGCTTAGGACTTCGTATATAAAGGATGGTATGGGGCCTGGAAGCGTTAGGTATTCCGTTACAGTCTTGCAACCCAGTACAACTCAGTCAAGATGCGCAGTCTACTCGTACTCCCCATGCTGGTGGCCCTTGTGGCTGGAGCAACCCTTGACTTCGACCACTACTGGACCGCTCAGGAGGTAAGATCTTTCAGAGAACAACCAACTCTGACAAGGCTTGACGCACGCGATTTTAATTCAGATCAACGCCTACCTGGACGAACTGGTGGCGGATTTCCCAACGTTGGCAAGTGTGGTGAATGTTGGAACCAGTACCGAGGGTCGTCCCATCCGGGCGCTGCGTGTCAGCAAGGATAACGTTGCCACCCGGCCTCTGGTTATCGTAGAGGGTGGCCTTCGTGCCCGCGAATGGATTTCGCCGATGTCTGCTAGCTACATTCTGCACGAGATCGTTGAGCACTACTACGAATTCGAGCACATCCTGGACAACGTGAACTTCTTGGTCGTACCGCTGGCTAACCCTGATGGGTATGAGTTCTCGCGCACCCCAAACAACCGAATGTGGGTCAAGTCGCGTAGCGTTAATGGAAACGGTTGCTTCGGAACCGATCTTGCACGTAACTTTGGCTACCTGTGGAATACCGTCGGTGGAAGCTCGAATGTAAGTAGTCCCCTCCGAGACCCATCATTCCTTCACGAATGTTCTAATCCATTTTTCTTATGTAGCCTTGCTCGGATAGCTTCGTCGGAACGGCTGCCTTCTCTGCCCCTGAGACGGCCGCCCTGCGGGATTTCATCCAGGCCAACAGTGCCAACCTGGTGCTTTACCTAAGCATTCAGTCGGCCGACCAGATGGTGCTCTATCCGTTCTCGCACAGTGCCATGACGAACCCGAGCAACGTGGCCGAGCTGCGCTCGCTGGCCAACAGTGTTGCGCTGACACTGATGAACCAGAATGGACGCATCTTTACCGTCGGTGGTGCTGGATTGTTGCAGCCGGCCGCGTCGGGTAGCAGCATCGACTATGTGGCCGGAACCTTCCAGCCGAACCTGGTGTACACGCTCGAGACCGGTGCTGGCGGCACCACCGGCTACGATGTTCCCGAAGCTCAGATGGCCGAATACCTGAGCGAGACGACGTACGGTTTCCTGACGATGGCGACGTACGTTGCCGACAACAAGTGAAGCGTTTGTGATCCTGGACACTCTACTCTTTAGCAATAGGATTTTCTGGAGACGGCGGAAAGTGGGTTTTGAATAAATCTTATACTTTTACTACACAATTAAACTGCGCTTGTGTTTGTCAATCGTTTTTTCAAGGCATTTGATTATTTTCAATGAATTCTTTGTATCGCAATAAAGGAACAATATGCAATTATTTGACATACTTTTCCTTTAAATTCTGTATTCCAGGAAATCCGTCATTGGAATATTAAATCTTAACAATACTCTCAAAGTTTCATCATTTTTTTTTCGTGCCCTCATATAATTCCTTCACAACGTGCGTGAAGACAAAAATCAAATGAAAAAGCAAAGGTTCAAAATGGTTTTACTTTCCTTTTTCCGGGGGCGAAATTTCCCACGAGTGTAATAAACATACATTATCAATACATCCCATTTCATTCAGTGTCGTAAGATCTATAAAGCGATAAAAGACCAAAATAAAAAAAAGGAAAGGAAAGGGCGAAAATAAGACATCGGAAATCGTAACATCCCCATCTGTCCTCGGTTGTAGGTGGGCTTTCCACTTGCACGTTTTTTTCAGAGAAAATAGAAAAGAGTGTGGAAAAACTTTAAAGTGGATTTTTCACTCCAAGATGTACCGAAAAAGATTGGGACTAGATTTTCCTTCCTCTCTGTACAAACCCCTTTACCTTCGACGAAGGTTTCCTTTTATTATTGGCCAACTTTTTCTCAGGCTGTCGAAAACTTTCGCCTAGCTTTCCTTTCTCTTTCCCGGCGATCCGAAGCAGTCGGCGACTTTGGAGAGATAAATCTTTTGACAATACACCGTAAACAAGATAATGCCCCCACCGAGTGGGAAGGGTAACTGAAGATGTGAAAACATCATAAAACATCACACCGTGGGTTTTCTTTTCCCTTTTTTTGTGGAGGAGTATGTATTTTTCTCATCTCGAAAACATACGTTCTCTTGCTGTCCCGGCCTGACCTAACGATATCCTAACGATACTTGAACAACTTCTCCATTCTTGTTCCGTTATTTTCTCCCCTCCCTCGTCATCTGTTGTCGAACGTGTCGGAAGGGATTCCCAAAGTGGGCTGGCTTTCCACGAAGGATCAAAGATGGAAAAACAAACCGCAAGCTCCAGTGAAAACGTGCAGTGTTGCCAAACTGGTTCACGATGCCCCGGTTTCGGCCCAAGTTTACGACTCATTGCATACTTGATGCCTTTCCGTTCTACGTTGGGTTTTGCACTTCTCAACGCGATTGGGGCGATAAATTATGGAAAATCTAATTACCCTTGCACACCACGTGGTTGACGCAAGGTTTCTTTCAGGTTTATTTGCCCTTCAATTTGATCGTTCCTCGAAAGGACCATTAAATCCATCCATAATGTACCAACAAGTCACGAACGGCGAACCGCTTTCGTCATCCGTGTTGTCGGGATTTTCAGTTCGCTTGGGTTTGGCAACACTGGTGGAAAAGTTTTTTAAACACCCGGATACCGGAGGGAGGATCTCCAGAGGGATGCCAGTGCCTTTCATCGTGTGCACCCAAAGGATCCAACCCTGCCCATGTTGTTCCACCGTTTCCGACGTATTTCTTTATAAGCCAAATAGCTTTTTATGATATGTGGGGTCGCTCCAGCCAGCGGCCAGCTCCCCCCCAACGGAGCGTAACATTGGCGCAAAACAACGATAACGGGAACCGTCTGGCACAGGATGGAACGAACATGGGAAAACGAGTGCGACGAAGGGAAACAGAGTGATGCATTTTGATGAGGATTCGATGTTTGGGAATTTGTGTCGGGTTTTTTCTCACTTCAAAACCCATGGAGTCGGGGTGTTTTATTTTAACCTCGAGACGAATGGTGTCCGGACTGTTGAAAAAAAGGGACAGAGAGTGTGTGTGTGTGTCAGGGGAATACTTACTGGTTGAATTGATGCAAATTGAAAGGTTTCACATGAATAGGAAAACGGAAAGGGTTAAAATTCTTCCGCTTTCCGGTTGTTGATGTGGGAATAATGTTTCACTTTCGTTCTTTCACCTTCCCGTAACATCGTGAGTGTGGTTAACCCCGTAGGACTAATTTGTTAGAAGGTGTGTGCATTAAAAGATTAAATATTGTTCGGTGAATTGATGGGTATTTGGCACATTTATAGGTAGAGATTGATCAATATTAAATTTTTTAGGTTTTGTTGAATAGTGTTTCAAGTTTTCATAAGTGTATTCGTCTTTTTATGGTTTCCTTTTTCCTTATTTTGTAACATTTCCCCTTGCATTATTTTGCTTACTGTTTTTAATCTGTAATCCTGTTGTCCGTTACAGAAACCAAAGTTGCACAATAAACCATATCCGCACTAACGGCTTAGCATGCCAAAACCTATTAAACAAATAAAACTTTCCTCTTCCGATAAAAAAAAATAGTCCATCCACGGATCGAAAAAAAAACCTCACCGAACCAACCGACCAACCAACCAAACGCCTAACTTTCGATTGTCTCATAAATATTAATGACAGTGCCAGGACGACCAACTGGCCAGTGAGAAGCGGTGGGAACAACTTTTTGCTCACTGTACCGTTTTTTTTTTTTTGTTTTTGTTTTACTCTTACCCACCGCAGCCAGCCGCAGGAATCGAACGAGCGGAAAAACCGCTGCCACCCTCAGTTGCCCGCAACCATTTTCCACGTGGTGCGGTTTGCTGGTGCGGTTGAATAATTGATTAAAATTTATCGTGAAATTCAATATCGGACATTATCGAGTCTATTACTTTGTGCACTTCCGGCGAACAGATTGCTTGATTTACTCATCCGCCGACGGTTCGTGGAGTAGAGAAACTTTTTAAGCCTATACTTTTGTCCCCGTCCCTTGTTTCCCCTCCGTACAATTCGTATTTCCTAAAACCTCAGCTAGGATCGGCATTGAAACGTCCAATGGCCTCGGGAAGGAAAATGGCCCGAGCACTGAGGGTAGACTTTTCCAACTAGTCTACCAGCTTTTTACGTGTTTTTTTTACTCTATCTATCTGCACTCTCATTTGCAATTTTAGTTTTATTTATTCTTCCGCTGTCTTCGACTTTCGCCTTTTCAAATGACAATGACAAGACTGAAAATGCCGACCGGTGGAGCATAAACACAAAAGGCCATCAGCAGCAGCAGCAGCAGTTCATCTAAGGAAAAAAGGCAACGAGGAAAAGCCTTCCGACCCACTATGGAAGTTTTGTTTCGACGGTAGGAAAAGTTTTCCACTGGTTTCCCTCCCCGAGCCACCAGCGTTCATTTGTACCATTGCTGGGCCAGGACGCTGTCGATGCTGTGGCTGGCTGGCTGGATGGAAATATGGCCCACACCGTGATAGAAAACAATTACGTGATAATAAAAATTTATATTTGCATTGTACCGCCCCGGTTGGGGCAAGAAGACTTAACAAACAAAAAAACGAAGACACAGACTGGGAAAACGCGAGCTGAGCTTCTTATCCTCGTTCGACGCTAAACTTTATCCACAATGAATAAAGTGCCAATGAGGCGCACGGGTGGAAGAAGTGAGACTCCAGGAAGGAATCGGGTGGGGGTGTAAAAATCTCATCCCTGGTTTAGCATCCCCAGCAAGGCCCACCCCGGTCTCGTTGGAGCTTCCGTTATTTGTTGTCAACGCAAACGGCCAATTGTTTATGGCATGGAGCGGAATGAACATGGGCGGACCGGGTGGACAGCCTTCGATAATGTTTATGATTTATGTGCCACCAGAGCGGAAAAAGGGCGGACCCGAGATTCTGTTGCTGATCCCGTTTAGTCCGTTGCTTTTTTTTCCTTCCTTACCGTTTGTTCAAACCGATTGGAGGCCATTTGGAGCGAAGCCGCCTGGATGTATGCAATATCCCAATAATATTCGCATTTAAATGCATAACAATAGCAACTAATGCGATGCGCTGAACACGCTTTTCCACGTCGGTGAGGGGAGCGAATGGTCCCTTGTGTTGGGAGGTGTTGAAATTTATGCCTTCGTTTTTAGCAGGACTCCCATTCGGCGGTGTGGGCGCCGTTTTCTTTACATCATCGAAGGAAACGGCTGGCCACGCGATAAGCGACACGAACGTGGTCGCAACGGTTAAACGAAACGTTATCACACCGGCCATCGTTGTGACGGAATACGGTGCCCGGACGTGGTAAGTAGCGAAAGAAAGCGTTTCGCGGAGTGGTTGAAAGAATGCAAAAATTCACGACACACCACCATTTCGGAACACCAAAAGGGTCCTTTCGGCTGTGGGTGAAAGGCGAAATTAAGTGTAAACAACAACAAATTTTACACCCCTACCTATTAAAATGTCATTAGCAATCGTTTAACGCCTCGAGCAGTGTGACTCAACAGCGGCCGAGAGGAAAAAAAGGGCAACGGCCATTTCTGAATGCGTAACGGGCAGGTTGCAATAAAAACCATACTTCTTCATCGCAAAACAAGTAAAACCTGATCACTGATAAGGCAGCACGCAATATGTTTGGCGTGAAGTGAAAAAAACATGCAAATAATAATGATCGATAGAGCAAATCGATTTCTACCAATCATTTACAAACTGTTTATTTTGTTTTAGATCGCAAACAAACGTTAATTATATTAGCGGAAAATATTCATTCAATGTGCTTGATAAACACGCAACGCTCATTAAACACATTGTAATAGCAATGGGTAAAAAAAAGAATGAACATAATACACATACTTTGATTTTTCTGGTTTTATGCCGTAACGGCAAATAAATAAAGGGAATGCGTGCGCCTTTTATACGATGGATTTATTTCAAAATATAATTTTAATGCTTTGAAAATCACCTGCGAAGATTCCATTTCCATTAAAATCCTTATTAATTTCTTATAAACTGTTTTGTGACAAACATAAAAGAAAAGGCGAAAACGATTCAATGGATTACGTACGTAAACAAAAAGTTGCAACGAGCCGATCAACGAATAATTAGCTACACCTCGATGATAAGAAAGCTTTTGCATTTCCAAGAAGCGTTATCGCTTACGTTGAAACGATAATGTTTTATTGCTCTACACTAGGGAAATGCTCATTCAAGCCGGGACACTGAGCTGGCGATTCCGTATCAGCGATCGTGTGCCTACGATAGAGACAGTGTGCCGGCGTGCTGCCCGAACACCTTGAACAACTCGAACGTCTGTGCCGTTACGCGGGGCAACTCGGACGCAGGCAGATCGAATCCTTGCGATCCTCCACCGGTCAGCTCGAGCGTGTACGCGAACGGCACGCCGAGGTTGTACGCGTAGTCATCGGTCGCACCGGTGGCCGTGTAGAGAATGTCCGCTGAGTTGCCAACCTCGTACGTTGGACCACCGGCCGCCACCAGTGCATCCCGGGCCTGCTCGCCAAGCCGCTGGAGGTCCGCTTCGTTCGGTGCGTGTAGGAAGTCGTAACCCCACGGCCACAGGATCAGTTCACCGTACGTGTGGACCGCCAGGTACACCTTAATGGCCGCCTTATAGCGATCCATCAGCGCGATAATGGTTTTCGTTTCGTTCTCCGACGACGCCTCCTTGCCGGCGAAGTTGTTCGTACACTCGCTGGTCGTTCGATCCCACTGGAACGGGAAGTTGCGGTTCAGGTCCACGCCGTAGCAGAGCACGTTGCTCTGCACGCGGTTCTTGCGCCACAGACGGTTCTCGACGTGCGTGTACACGTACCCGTCGGGGTTTGCGACCGGTATGATGACGTAGTCAGCATTCTCCAGCTGAGCCCCATACTCTTCCGAGTGTTCAACGAACTCGTGAATCATGTACATCACCGACATCACTCCGGCCCACTCTCTGAAAGGCGAACGATCGAGAAGCATGATAAACGACGGTCGTCTGGAATGCAGATAGCCTGAGGCTTAACGTTACTACCTACCGTGCATGAATACCTCCATCAATGAAAACAATCGGACGGGTCTGATCGATCTCGCCACGCGTCGAGATAGTGATGGCCTTAATGGGGCGACCTTCATGCGTCTCGCCAACCTGCGATACACGGACCAGCGATCCATAGGCAAGAGCCAGCTCGTCCAGATAGTCGTAGATTTCGTCCAGCGTCCAAAAGTGCTCGAAATTTACCGTCGAGCGGGAGTTTGAGTCACGTTTGACACGCCGGTTGTGTTCCTCATTACGACGGTGTTCCTTGTTCAGCATTCTGGTAACATCGGAGAGGACGTAAGAGATCATTCCCGAACCCGAGGCGTGGGATCACGTGATACTTACTCCTGGACGTCCTCCACCACCAGATCGTACTCGATGTCGTGGCGTTCGAGAAACTCTTCGACGGTTTTACGCTCCGGTCGGGCCACCATAACCCGTGCGTTCCGGTTCAGCTTGGGAACGTCCCAGAAATCCACATCGGCTATGGTGCGCCATTTCAGCAGCTCCGTCAGCTGCTCCGACGTTTCCGGCCGTACATTGTACACCTCAAACCTTTCAAGTGGCAATAAAACATCATTGTTTAAGTAGATCCAGAACAAACAACAAAAATCCCACTGCTCTTCCAAACGTTGACACAACTTATCCAACACCCGGTACGCACTCGTGGTAAGAACCGGCTCTGGCCAAGGCCAACAGCAGCAACTGGCAACCAATCAGCGCGACCAGTGACTTCATCCTTCCTTGCTCATCCGCTGCCGAACGTCAACTGGCGGAACCGAACCGGTCAAATCGCCTCTCGCCGATCCATGCCATGCGAAGTTCGTGCTGAATCGCAAGCTTATCTCGTCGGAATCATTATCTTCGACCCGCCTTCCCGTGTCCCTGCAGCTGCTGCTTCTTCTTTTCGAATCGATTGAGCGTCTCCGAACCAATATTGACCCAATCTCGATAGGGCGGACAGAATGAATTAGTTTATTTATCGCCAAAACGGGTGTTATCGGGAATCGAGTGGATGTTTGTGAGGGGTTCTTTTATTTTATTGATACTATTAATATTGCACGAGCACGAGTCTGTATACGAGCATAAGGGGGGGTTCTGTTTTTTTTTGTTTATTACATTCTTAAAATTCAACACCGATTTCGCGTTTCAAACGTCCAACATACACAGTTTAGGCATCGATTTCCTCCTTCTTCACCGGTTCCTTCTCCGGCTCCTCCACCTTGACGGGTTCCTTCTCCGGCTCCTCCACCTTGGCGGGTTCCTTCTCCGGCTCCTCCACCTTGACGGGTTCCTTCACCGGCTCCACCACCTTGACGGGTTTCTTCTCCGCCTGGACCTTCACACGGGGACGCTTGGACACGGTCTGCGTACCGGCGAACTCTCCGAACACCCGGACCATCTCGAACGCCTCACCGGCAATCTTGGAGATCTGCTCGATCTCGATGATGAAGCCATATCCGCGCGCACCACAGGACAGCTCGAGCGTGTACGCGAACTCGACACCGTAGCTACCGTAGATGAAGTCATCGCTGCCGTTGGCCGGATAGAGCAGGTCGGCCGCATTGCCCACCGCGTATTCCGTACCATTCAACTTCTGGACGGCACGGGCAGCCTTCAGACCGAGATCGTGCAGGGCACCGGCGTTCGGTGCCAGCTGGTAGTCGTACCCGTACGGATAGAGGATGTAGTCACCGCAGGCGTGCAGCGACAGGTACATCTTGATGGCGCGCGAGTACTGGGCCATCAGCAGCATCAGAGCGCGCGTTTCCTTCTCCGAGGCTGGCGCGTTGCCAGAGAAGCCGTCAGTACAAGACTGCAAGGGAGCGAACATATAGATGGAGAATTTTAGAACACTCGATCCGATAGTGTATAGTGTAAAACAAGGACTTAAATTCTTAGCTATTTTTAAATTACTTAATGATTAATGAACTTTGGGAACACTGTGTCTCTACATTGAACAACAATAGACTGAACTTACGTTTGAAGTGTATCCCCAACGGAATGGGAAGTTGCGGTTTAGATCAACACCAGGGCACAGTTCGTTGTCGGTATAACGGTTCTTACGCCAAAGACGATTCTGCCAAGGTAGTAAATAAAATGATTCAATAAAATGATACATAACGTGATACCCGATGACATCTTTTTCCAGAACATAGTACTCACCTGCTCGTGGCTATACACATAACCATCCGGGTTCGCCACGGGCACGATGATCCAGTCGGTGTTTTCGAGCAGCTCCGAGTTGTTCTCTGCCTTCTCGGCCAGCTGGTGGATCAGATATATCGCGGACATGTGAGCAGCCCACTCACGCGCATGGATACCGGCGTCGATCAACACCACCGGCCGGGTCTGATCGATCACTCCCTTGCTCGAGATGGAGATCGCCTTGATCGCACGGTTCTCGCTGGTACGACCGATCTCCATCACGTTCACCGTCTTCGGGAACGCCTTCGCCAGGTTATCGATGTATTCGTAGATCTCGTCCAGAGTCCAAAAGTGATCAAAGTCGATCGGGTCCATCTTCTGTACGATACGCTTGCTGGTGACGTTGCGCGCCAGCTTGCGTTGCTCCTGCTCGTGGTCAAGCAGCGACTGGACGTTGTCCTCCACCAGCTCGAACTCGATCTCCTGGTCGTCGAGCATGCGCTCGAAGCGCCGTTTCAGGCCCGGATTGATCATTACCGTCAAAGTGTGGTTGAGGCTGGCGTAGCTCCAGAAGTCCAGCGAACCCGTATCGTACCAGCTGTGCAGCTCCTCCGCCTGTTCGTCATCGTTTACGATCAGCTTGTACAGCTTGTAGCTTTACATACGACAGAAGGGAAAAGAAGCGAAAAAATAAATCTATATATACTTTCAACACACACAAACCTAACCACCACTACGGAAGGCCCACCTATGCCTTACTTTTGGAAGGTTTTGACTTGCGCCTGGCAGCCGAGGCTGACGGCTAGTAGCAGCAGCGCCGCTGCGAGTAACTTCATCGTTTCGGAGTCCTGTGTCGACTGTCTCGGGTCCGTTGCGAATGCAGTCGTATAAATTGGGTCGCACACACCACAGATAAGAGGGCCGGTAGACGTGCGGAAACATTTTCATGCAACACATTTTACATGCGGTCAAATTTCTGTAATTGAAATTTCGATAATATCAGGAACTACAGTCTAATTTGATAGGCTGGCTGTGATACTGATAAAACTGCAAGTGTTCACGGTGCACGACCGTGTTCATTCTTGACTCCAAGGTAGGGAACTAATATGGAACTCGGAAGAACGTTCTACAAATATTCAAAAGGCAAAACCATACATGTAAAATGTTACGTTATTTTATTTGGCAGCTTCTGTATTTCTTTGCAAATACTACACTAAACATTATTGGCCATGGTACGGAAGATCTCGAAGGTCTGCGTGGCGACGGCCAAAATCTGCGAAGCGGGCAGATCGAAACCTTGGCTGCCACCTCCGGTCAGCTCGAGTGTGTAAGCGAACTGGGCGCCGACGACGGCCGCGGCATAGTCATCGCTGCAACCGTTGGCCGTGTACAGAATCTCGGCACTATTGCCAACGACATACCGGGGACCACCGACAGCGGTCACCGCATCGCGGGCTTGCTCTCCGAGGGCAATGTGTGCGGCCTGGTTTGTCACTGGCACGAACGGCCAGGCGTAACCGTACGGGTACAGGATCATGTCACCGTACGTGTGCACTGCCAGGTACAAGGCGATGTTCGATCCATACCGGCGCATGGAGTGGGCAAGGGCTTGCGTTTCCAATTCTGAGAACGCCGCCGTACCGGTGTACGAGTCCGAACACGCCTGCAAATTGAATGAAGCAGACGACAATAGTCAGCGATGCACGATAAGGTCACTAACCTTAACAATTGAAACCTACATTAGTAGATGCAACAAATTGATAGGCCCAGTTACGATTTAGGTCGATACCAGTGCAGAGGATCGTCGCAGGGAAGCGGTTCTTACGCCACATGCGGTTGTCGGTGTGGGAGAAACCGTACCCATCAGGGTTCGCCACGGGCACGATCACCCAATCCTTGTTCAGCAAATCGGCATAATCGCTCGAGTGCTCGACCAGCTCGTGGATCAGGTAGAGGACCGACATCACACCAGCCCATTCACTGTAATCAATCAAAATGGTTATCTATCGAAACAACCAACGTACGGTCCTATGAAGTCTGCCCTTACCGTGCGTGGAGGCCGCCATCGATGAACACAACCGGCTTCGATCCAGCCACACCTCCGTTAGTCGAAATGCTGATAGACTTGATGGGATTGCCCAGATGGGTTGATCCAATCGTCTCCACGCTCACCAGGCTCGGATAGGTGCGTGCCAGCTCATCCAAGTAGTCATTCACTTCCGCGTTCGTCCAGAAGTGCTCGAAATCGACCGTGGCACGTCCAGTGGCATCCTTACGCCGACGGTACTCCTGATCGTACTGCCGTTCAGCTTCAATGGTGCTGTTGGTGCGATCGATAACAAGCAATGATCAACTCCGATTGAATTAGTCGATAACGCTTTAACTCACGCCTCAACATCCTCGATAATGCGCTCGTAGGTGAATCTGTTCGCGCTCAGGAACCGCTCGAACGCGTCCTGCAGAGTCGGGTGAATCATCACACGGTAGCCAGCGCGATCCCAAAAGTCCACCCCCTTCCGATCCTCCCAGCGCTTCAGAATGTTATGCTTTTCGACACTATCCACCTGGATGCTGTACACCTTATAGCTGTAACGACACAAATAATCCCCTCACATAGGGTTAGCTTTACTTCGTATTTAATTTTGGAAGATGTCATTCCAACTCACTTCCGATAGGACACCCGCTCGGTGGCACCACCCTGGCTGAGCAGCGCGAGGGCCACCAGCGCAAACACGGCACAGAACTTCATTGCTTCACAAACCGTATCACTTCACACCACGCACAATGATGGTGCCAGCGCGGCTAAAATCGCTCAATTTATACCATTGCGGGAGCCATATCCTGATAATCCCCTCCCAGCTGACCACAACACAAGTCACTCTGACGTAGGATAAATGGCCCAAAAAACCCATAAGACACAGTCCAAGATTGCGTGTACAGCCAACCTTTGTTTCATGCCGTAATACTACAGCGAGGTTGTATATCCCTACGATTAGATATGGCCGAACGCTTGCGTAGATCGTTCAGTAAGACAAGCGATCAAATGAGACGCAATATTTGGACGCCAAAGAGGAAGGAGTCTCGAATTCTATGACATTTTGCGAATGAGTTTTATATAGTATTTATGGCTATAAATAGTATTTATGGCTATAAATAGTATTTATGGCTAACGGGTGAATGGTTCAAGTTCTTTTAATCTTCTGTATACCAACCGAATTTGTGACGCTTATTCCAAATACTTAAGTAACATTACTGAAATTGAAAGACTTAATCGTTTCAATCGCTTCTCGCAACGGTACGCTCTTGGATTCATTAATCGTATTGGTTGATAACGTTTCTTTATCATGTCATGTTATCGGTTGCTGATGGCAAACTGTTTATCGATCAAAGTAAAATTGCCTTTCACGCCAATACCAACGCTCTAGGTGTACGGTAGTCTGCAGTCACCTTCCCTACAGATAGTATGGCGCCTGGCAATTATGATAAGCGATACATTGCGATACGGCCTCACACCTAGATTACTATGCGCAGAAGCTGTTTTGTAAGCTGCCACTGGAGAACAGGATGCAGATGCTCTACACATAATTGCAAATTGTACCTGCGCCGGTTGTCCGGTTGGGACGATGAGATTTTGTGTGATAAGTTTCTCGGAAACAATCCAAAGACATTGGACACCTTGTTCATATTCTGAGAAAAAAAAGTCATTAGCAAAAAAAAAGTACAAACAAATGCATATTGTATTTCTTATCTATGGAAAACAGTTTTTAATTTAAAAATTACATTGGGAAGTCTTTTGGTTGTTAATCGTCTCATAATTGCGCCATAACGCTCGACTTTAGGATCAAAAATCATTTTCGGAAACGGATCATTTTCGATTTTGGCCTTAACTCCATGACTTAATGTTTCCAGAAAATCCGGTCTCTGTCAAGCATTTTGTATGCGAATAGCTGGACTTTTGTAACGTGGTACAGAAGAGTTCAAAAAACACACAAGTCGGAAATTTTTTTGAAAAATTACGTTTGGAAAATGACCATGACTGACTACTCCAAAGCATTCGGGCATCGTCCGAAGGCATTCAGTTCCAATGTTTTTCAAGCAAAAGTTTATTGTTTAATAATCATCCGCCGATTGCGCCACTATTCACAACATAAGTATCGAACACTTCTCGTTGAAAACTGGTTTAAAGTTTTCAAACAAACAGTCTCGAAAGATAGCTTCAGGAATCAGCTGCTTCAAGAATGTGAAGCGCTAATGTAAGCCCCAGGCTGGCTGTTCACTTTTATTAAAAAAAAACCCCCCATACACATCCGCCACCCTTAGAAAGGGGTGAGTTATCAGTTGATAGGACAATATTATGCATCCTGCAGCTACTTAAATGAGGGGAAGAAAAAAGTATTTGAAAAAAACGTGCGCGTAAACGATCCGACCAGGTGAAGCTAAAAAGAGATAAGCAAAATTAAAAATAACATCACCACTGCCACAGAAGCTATTTTTCACTAGCACACAGTTATAGGCACTCGAAAAGGAAAAGTACCCAACGGATACGTCGAACTGGCCTAAGGGTTTTCTGGTATTACTCCAGTCGGCTGCTCTAAATCGCACGGAATGACCAGGGACTCAAGAGCCACTCGAGGTACAGACCCGTCCCCTCCCCGATCGCGGGTGGCACGTTCGGGAAGGCTTTGTGCAAATAGTTCGGTATTCACGCGGGGTACTTCACCTAATCCGCAACCGTGCCAGCGTCAAGTGCATGCACCATTGCATTGCGAATCGCTTATCGCTTACAAATACCATCGGCAAACCTATGATTCCGATCGATACTTACCTTCATTATAAAATGAACGCTCGGAGCCGTCGGTTCAACCAGTGTTCACCCGGTGGTCAATCCGCGTAGACAGTGATCGAAGATGTCGTTCCCGAAGCGAGCATTTATCCACCAGGCCGGTCTACTGCTGGCGGTACTGGTTGTCGTATTTAGTGGAGCCGTGGCCACCGAAAGTGGAAAGAAATCTTACACTGGGTAAGTGGCTCCAATTGTGGACCTGTGAATAATTAACATCGGTCCGCCGGGATCGATTGGCTTTGTTCCTTCGACTGCCATTGAAGCCATCGGTGTTAGTCAAGCCCTTGTTTTCGTTTCCCAAGTCACTCACCTTTCGTTCAAGTTCAATGTTTTATTTTTGCTGATAACGTGACGTGTGCCGATCACTACTGGTGATCAGGAGATGGCGATAACCTGTAATGGTGATGAAAGTGATACTTTAGTTTATTTAGACATGTTATGATCCAACTCCTTCCAGCTACAAACTGTTCTCCGTGCGACAGAATGACCAGCACCAGATGGACTTCCTGCGACAGCTGCAGCAAGCCGTCGAGGATCTTGACTTCTGGAAGCTTGATCGTGTGCCCGGCTCGGAGGCACACGTCCTGGTACCGCCGGAGCAGGTCCACACGTTCCAAACCCTTTTGGCAGCAGAACGAATTCCCCATAGAGAGATTATCGCCGATTACTCAAGGTATGCTGGAATCATGACCATAGGTTCCACAATGTCTTCGTTACCCTACATATCTATGTTCCGACAGGACTACGGATGACTTCGTGTTTGCCTCGGTGCGGTCCGTGCCACGCAAGAGCCCAATCCTGACGAAGTACCTCCGTTACCAGGAAATGGTCGACTACCTGCACAAACTCGCCGTGCGTCACTCGAACCTTGTGACCGTTTCGTCGATCGGCAAGTCGTCCGAGGGCCGGGACATCCCTGCCGTAACCATTCGCTCGCCCACCTTCCGGGCACGTCCGAACGCCTCCCAGCCGGTCGTGTTTGTTGACGCAGGAATTCATGCCCGCGAGTGGGCAGCCCCAGCGACGGCCATGTACTTGATCAGCGAGCTGGTGGAGAATGCGGCACAGCATGCGGATCTGCTCGAGGGACTATCGTGGACCATCGTGCCCATCGTCAACCCGGACGGGTACGAGTACAGTCACGAGCAGCAGCGTCTGTGGCGCAAGACCCGCCGGCAGGCCGGATCTAGCTGCTACGGTATCGACGGGAACCGCAACTTCGATTTCCACTGGGCCGAAGTGGGTGCCTCCAATATGCCGTGTGCCGATACGTACCACGGGGAGCACTCGTTCTCCGAGCCGGAAACACGCGCCATCCGGGACGAACTGTTGCGGCTGAAGGGACGCTGTAAGTTCTACCTGACACTGCATTCGTACGGCGAGTACCTACTCTACCCGTGGGGATGGACGTCCGATCTGCCGGAGAGCTGGGAAAAGATCGACGAGGTGGCACAGGCCGGTGCATCGGCAATCCGTCAAGAGACCGGCACAAGGTACACCGTGGGCAGCTCGACCAATGTGTTGTACGCGGCCGCCGGAGGCAGCGACGATTGGGCATTCGCGGTCGCCGAGGTACCAATCTCGATCACGATGGAACTGCCTGGTGGAGGATCGGCCGGATTCAACCCACCACCGTCGCGAATCGAAGAAATAGTGAAGGAGTCCTTCGTTGGCATCCGAGCGATGGCGCTGGAGGTCGCCAAAAACTATTCCTAGCAAAGCCATCTCAACGCATAGGGTTTTAATACTTGTAGGCATAGTTGGAACTAGCTTAGTTGGTTACTTTAAAAACTTGTTCTACTAAATAAAGGTGGGCCAATGAAATAATGCAAACCATGTTCACGTGTAATCTATAAAATATGGGGCAAATCTTGACTCAAACAAGAGTCCAAGCGAGAGTGGGAACTCCAGACAGATTGCATGTGGTCCTAGAAGCAGGTTGTTGAATCAATGGCAACCATTTAATTGCCTTACAAAGGTTAATCTTAATGATCCTTCCCATTTCAAAACTTTCGTGACATGCAGTTTTATAGCCCAAAACTTTTCTAAACCCATACCGAGTTCGTTCCGCCTCTACTTTCGGCTCGCCACCAACGAATCGATGGAATCGATTGCGAGTCAAAGGTTTGGAAAGGGGACGGCCCACCTTCAACGCCAATTTGGCGCTCGTGTCGTCAGAATAGATCCTCGCGCACGGAGGACTACACCTGGAAGTACGTCACCAAATTCCAAATGTCATAACCCGTCGGTAACCAACTCCCTTCCTCCGCCACTTACATCGAACCCAACACGGGCGTTCTCGCTCGGAAGTCGTGGAATGTCGTGTTTTACGAACACTTTCGTTGTACCCTTTTTTTCTCTTGTTTTGCTTTTCCATTTTCATTGATAACTAACGCTCCCGCCGAGCTCGGGTTACGACCTCCGCATTGGGGGTGCCGCTGGAAACAACATTCCAACGTCTCATTCCAACGCCGCCGGCTATTTACTTACTATCTTCCTTGACAATCCTTCCGGCCCTGTAACGGCGCGTCGACTCCTTTGCTCTTGCGTCACGGAACTCGCGACGTCGTTCGCTTGAAGAAAGCGATTGTAACCCTTCCACCGTGAAGTTCGGGCCCCGGAGGGGGACAGAAGCGGAGAGGGTATATTACGCCAACCACATTTGGACCCTTTTTGGTGGTGGTGGTGGTTCGTTTCGTCCTGCAAAGGAACACAGATAGTATAGTAATCGTGGCCGAATTTCGTTTCTAGTAAGGCACCCAAATACCACGTCTGGTGCCTTCGGGAGGTTGGAGCATGAGTTAGTGCTTGTTTATTTTCAAAACGAAGAGGACGCCTCCAGAAATGTAGATCGTGTTTTTCGTGAAACTGTGTCAAAGTTTTCGATACCCCGTTTAGTTGAGAAACGATTAAGTAAAGTTAAATGAAAAAGCAAAGCAATCCTTGGCTACCCGTGACCTACATAGATGTCTATGTTACGGAACCATACAAATTGGAGTAATTTACCAAGGGCTGTTGTGGTACCCCCGGAAGTTAAATGAAGAGTTTAGTCCCCAACGATATGAGTGGGATATGTGAAAGTTTAAGTTAAAAAGTCATCTGGGATAGCGTTACCATAGGCAACTGATCAACCGCTAAATTGAGGGCACACACATTAGTTACAAATCTCTTCCGTGACTAAATCTCACCTGATTCCAAAGATGGCAGTTGATTCGGCGAAACTCTTCCAGACCTACCAAAGTCACGCGGACATCAAGCGCTACCTGGACGATTTGCTAACGCGGTTCTCCAGCAAAATGGAAATATTTTCCCGTGCCGAATCGTACGAAGGGCGCGAAATACTGACCGTCCGTATCTGCTCCGATGTGCAGCAGAAGCGTCCGCCGGCCAACCGGTGGTGCATCCTGATCGACGCCGGGATACACGCCCGCGAGTGGATAACGGTTTCGGTGGCGCTCTTCATCGTACAGCAGCTACTCGAGAAGGATGCGATCAGTGCGAAGAGCTTCCGGAGCTTCGAGTGGATTATCTTACCCCTGCTAAACCCGGACGGATACGAGTACAGCCGGGAGCATGTAGGTCATTTACGGTGATGATTTGTTTTCTTCACGCTACTTGAACTTTTTATGGTGAATCTCGTTCTAGAATAAAATGTGGCGCAAAACACGCCGTCCGCTTGGGCACAAAAGCCAGCGTAGTTGCGTTGGGGTGGACTGCAATCGGAACTTTAACGTGGCCTGGACGATCGGATCGACCCGGTTCTGCTCGCTACTGTATCGTGGGGAGCGGCCATTTTCCGAACGTGAGACGAAAAATGTGCGCGATCTGTTCCGTAAGCTTCGACCTTCGTGCAAGTTCTACCTCTCACTGCATTCCTACGCCAAAGCGATCCTCTATCCCCGGGCGTACACCAGGTATGGAACACCGTTTTCCTCCCGGATGATTGTCACCGGAAAAAGAAACTTCTAACTCCTCCTCCCCCTCTCCAGAACCCTCCCACGGAACTGGCAGATGCAGCAGACGGTTGCGGAAGCGGGCGCCGAGGCGATGAAGAAAGCGACCGGCGTACGGTACCGGTGTGGCAGTGCGTCCACCGTGCTGAACCGCCCGATCGGTGGTTCCAGCATCGATTACGCACACGACATCGAGAAGGTACCGGTCGCGCTCGTGATGGAGGTTGCCTCGAAGGGTTTCCATCCACCCGAGGCGAACATCGAGCGGATCTGCGAGGAAAGCTGGATCGGTATCGGGGCGATGGTAAACTGTCTCGCCGGCAGTTTCCGCACCGTCCTCCGGGGCAGTGGAACGTTACACCTACGCTGAGCAAAAAAAAACACCCCCACGAACGCAAATGAAAGAGTAAGCTCAATTAAATTTCTAAAAATATTTGTCCATTTTATTCCATTTTACGCATGATTGCTGGTTGGAAAAAACCGGGTGGCCAGTCACTATTCTTCTTACATACCAACAGCCTAAACGCCCAATAGATAGTACGAGCCCACTGGGAAAAGACCGTGCGGGAAAGTAACCTGTGTATTCGTGCTTTATAAATTCCATTCCATAGCGACTTCGACGAAAGGGACAAACAGAAATCATGAATTCCGGCGCAAGGGTATGTCAGTGTGAGAGTGTGAATGAAAATCCAATAATCCAAAGTGTTATCCATCTGTTAGTATAACATCGTTTGCAGTAGAGTACAGCTAGTGGAACGCGTTTCAGTTAAACCGATTAATTCTCCTCCGGCCCTTTCTTACTCTATCTTCAATGGTCAAAGTGTCGGATAGCTACCATCAATCATCATCAAACGAAAGAAGAAAAACGAAACAGAAAATAGTGTACGAAAAATTGTAATTTTCCGCCTCTTAGAAATAAATCCCACGATCGAGCTCTAACACGTGGCGCTGGTTCCGTACTTGAGGCGTAGTTTTTCGTAATGTTTTTTGTCCTGTGAAAACAAAGCAAAAAAACGCGGGGTGAGTAAGTAAAACAGACGATTCAAAGGCTTGGGCCGTAAGGTTCTCACTCACCTCAGTACCGACAGATGGTTTAATGTTTCGTATCGCCTCGAGAAAGTGTGCCAGGGTGACGGTGAGGGACATTTCCGCCTGCTCACCACCGTCGTCCGTCGTCGTTTCCTCCTGACCGCACGCAACGATCGAATCTTTGAGCGTTTGTAGCGACGCTTGCCGCACGAGCCCGGCCAGATCGGCTCCGGTGTAGCCCTCGGTAAGCTCGGCCACCTTCTCGAACTCCACGTCCGCGGCCAGCGGTGGTTGGGTTCGGTTTTTCGTCAGCGCTCGCAGTATGTCGACCCGATCGGTCAAAGCGGGGAGCCCGACGTAGAGAATCTTATCCAATCGCCCGGGGCGCAGTACGGCCGGGTCGACAATGTCCGGCCGGTTGGTTGCGGCCATAAGAAACACCCCCTTACGCTCCTCGATACCGTCCATCTCGGTGAGCAGCTGGTTGACGACACGCGTACCGGCGCTTCCCTCGGCCGTATCGGACCGCTTCGGGCAGAGGGAGTCGAACTCGTCGAAGAAGATAACGCACGGGGCGGAATTGCGCGCTCGCTGGAAACACTGTCTTACGGCGCGTTCCGATTCTCCGACGTACTGTGAAAATAATACGTCAACAATTAATCTTTCGCGTTAATTCCTCCAACTCCGCCACCACTACCTACCATGTTCAACAGCTCGGGGCCTTTAACGGAGATGAAATTTATGCCCGCCTCGTTAGCGACCGCTTTGGCAAGCAACGTTTTACCGCAACCCGGTGGACCGCAGAGTAACACCCCGGACGGTGCGTTCAGGCCGAGCATCTTCAGCCGCTGGGGGAACTTGACCGGCGCGAGAATGGCCAGCTTCAGCTCCTCCCGGATATCGCCCAGCGAACCGATATCGTTCCAGGTCACGTCCGGTACGGTGATGAATCCTTCCCGCTTCGCCGATGGCTGCACGGTTCGGAGCGATTCCATGAAATCTTCCCGCTCGATGCACAAACCTTCCAGCTCGTCCGTCGGTAGGGCGTTCTGTTGGTTCAACAACATCTCCATCATCTGCTCGAGTGTGGTTTCCTCCTTTACGATGAGATCCTTCGTAGGTACGACGGGTTCCTTCGTAGATACGACGGGTTCCTTCGGAGGTACCACCGATGTCAGCTGCGGGTTGTCCACTTCCATTGCAGCTTCCTCCCCCTTTTCCTCGCTCACTGTGTTTGTCACCTGCGTCTCTGTCGTTTCCTTTTCACTCTCCTTTGTCTGCTTTTCTTCCTCCGCCATTGGACCATTGGTGGATTTGTTTTCAGGTTTATCCACCTCGGCATCCTTCTTTGTATCTGCTTCAACAGGTTCCTTCACCGACTTCACCGGTTCGTCCTTGCTCGTTGGTTGCCCATCAACATCCATTTTTTCTGCCTCTCCTCCAGCGGAAGGTGCTACTTCCTCGGTCGATGTTGGTACGGCCTTTTCCTTCACTTCCTCGGTGTTTGTGTTGGTTGTTTCCTTCTGCTCGTCGGTGCTGGAAACCGGTTCACTGACCGGTGCTGTAGAGACGTCTTGGTCAGTTACCTTTTTATTACTTTCCTCCGGTTGATTGACGGTCGCCGGCGGCTCGGTGTCCATTTCAGCAGCTTTAACGGGTGAATCCTTCTCGCCGTTCAACTGTTCCGTCTCATTTTCCGTTGCAATTTCTTCATCTTTGTCATCGTCAAGGTTTACCACTTCGTCGACCTCATCATCTATGGCCACTACATCGTCCGAGGTGTCGTCTTGTAGTTCATTCGCTTCCAGTAGCTTCTGCTTCTTTTGCGTAAAAAGACTGAACCAAAGAAAAGAAAGAAATATTACGAAGAGCTCTACACGAAGTCATCCAAACGCTTACCGTTTGATGGCGGTGTTGGCCGCTCTGGTGGCCAACGCGAGCAGATCCGCACCCACGTAGCCCGGTGTCAGCTTGGCCAGCTCGCCATAATCGATCGAGTCGGCAATTTTCAGCTTCCGGCAGATGATCTTCAGTATCTGCAAGCGCGCCGTCCGATCCGGTATACCGAGCGATATTTCCTGATCGAACCGACCGACACGCCGGAGGGCCGGATCAAGGGAGTCGGCCCGATTGGTAGCGCCGATCACAATCACCCCTTCGCCACCTTCAATCTTACCAAGATTGTCCAGGCTGCTTAGCAGCTGGGCAACGATGCGCCGTTCCATGTCCTTCTGCGCGTTGATGCGGTTGGATGAGATGGCATCAATTTCGTCGATGAACAGTACGCACGGTGCGTTCGCAGCCGCCTGCTCGAACACCTCCCGTATCCTTTCTTCCGACTCGCCCGAAATACCACCGATCAGTTCCGTGGCCGGGATTTCAATCATTTCAATTTTTAATTGCTACAAACGAGAGAAAAGAACCGTATAGTCAATTACCCAAACAAGAGGGCAAAAATGTGTCCCCCTTACCCCAGCGATGGCCTGTGCAAGCAACGTTTTGCCCGAACCCGGTGGGCCGTGGAGCAAAAATCCTCTCGGCGGTGGCAACCCAATGTGGCGATAGATTTCCGGGTGCTTCACGTGCAACAGCAACTCGCACAGATCCTTCAGAATACGATCCATCCCTCCAATGTCTTCGAACGTGGTGGTCACTACACGCGGGACAATTTCCTTGCGGTACTTTTTCGCCATACGCTGCTGTCCTGCTCCGGTACCGTTCTGGTTTGTTCCCGACTTGTTTGGTTTGTTCGGGCGACTCGCCGCGGAATCGGCGGTGGAGTTGTTGTCCTTGTTGACCTTCAGTGTGTTCCGCAAATGTTGTGCCATCGTTAGCCCCGTTTCTTCCACTCGTCGACGTTTCGGTACCGGTGGGTCCTTGTCACCACTACCTTCCGGGCCGGACGCACTACCGTTGCTCGATTCATCATCCCGTGTGTTATTGGTGCGTGTAACCTTCGTTACCGTTACATGCTTGTTGGATGTGACGAATGCTACAGAGGAGGGGAAAGAAAGTGTTAACAAAAATGTTTGTAAATATGAACTGACAAAGAGGCCCCTTCCTAGGGCCACTCCATACTTTGAACAAAGTTTGATTTTTCACCTCCCGAACGGGAACCATCCGGCGCCTGCTGCCCGCCGTCCTCCTCGTCGCTACTGATGTCGATCGCTACCTGGCCGCCACCGCCGCCGCCTCCGCCACCGGCCGTCGACTGGTCCGCAACCGCGCCCATCACCTGCGACGCCGGTGGACGGTTGCGATTGTTCATGTACAGATTCGTGAGCGTATCGTTCATCTGGGCCCGGCTGTTGGCCATCGTTTCATCCATCACTTCCACATCCGACAACGCTTCGTCGTCGTTGTCCGACGACGGATTACTGTCCAGCCCGTAGCTATGGAGCACCGTGCGGTACGCTTGTTCCACCAACGTACGGAAAACACCGGCTTTACGACGGTAGTACTCCCGGTAGCGTTGCTGGAGCTCGCGTGCCATCACACCAACGTCCACATACGTTTGGTGTACATTCTCTTCCAAATACTGTAAAGATAAAAATCGATACAAATCGATAGGGTACGACGAGTCATGGCTACCCATTGCTCTCGCGCTTTTCTACATAACCTCCGCCTACTGCAAGGCGCAAGCGAAGCGCTTGTTGTACGGCCTCCCGTATGCTTACCTGCTTAACGCGCGGTATTATCATAGGATCATGCGCAAAATGTTGCGGTTTTTTCTGCATCATGGTCGCAAGTAACTGAACTCACAGTAATAACACTAAAGTTAGGATCGTCCTTTCGATTTCAATCCTCGTTCCAGACGCTAATTTGTACGGGTACCGATCCGCTAAACCGCGATATTTTTATGAGTTTGACAAGGCATTCGTGCATTAGTGTTGGCAGCATGGGGATTGGGAAGACTCGACGATTCGCTCCCTAGACGGATTCGAAAGGATTGAGTCCCATTTGACACATTTTGATTTGTTTGGGAATAATCATTAGAAAAATGGTATTGCTATTTGGAATGGTTCATGAGAAGATTCATAACATTAAAAAAGTGGACCTAAATGATTGTTCTACATAAAAAATTGTGTTTTAATTTTTTATTAAATGTCTATCCCAGTTAAATTTATCTTTTGCTGCTAGCTGATGGGAAACTGGTATTTGACAGCTAGTAAGTTTAAAATTTAGAAAACAAAACAATCAACCGTCAAACAGAAAATTAAACAATTTTAGGCGCCATTCAACGCCTTGTGGGAACAACAAATTTTCGCTTTGATAAATTTGTTAGTTCAAAAAGAAACATTACCAGCATGTCATCAAACAAACGGATAACTTTGCCGCGCCGAACGCAAGAATTTGAAATCCCCGTTCCACCGTCCTCAGTGAAAAAGCCACAAAAGTAAGTTCACCGTTTCAAGAACGTTGGTTTGGTCACTAAACATTTCGCTTGGTGTCACCCGCAGCCGTGTAAGCAGAATCGCGCAACCCTTACGTAAATCCACAAAACCAGGGCTCGGTCAGTTTGGTGAAAATGGACGCTCGCGATCGATGGAAAAGGGGCTCAGTGGAATGACGCTGGGCGTCCCATCTACGGCGACAAAAAAATCGCTCAACCCACGGAGCAGTAGCGTAACACCGCGCCTCCGAACGCCATTGCGAAGCGTCGGATTTGCTGGGAATGCGGAAAATGCCCTTCAGATGACCATCCCCTCGACGGTGGAACGTGAACGGAGTACGGTGGACGCGCAGAAAATA
Source organism: Anopheles ziemanni (assembly GCF_943734765.1). Lineage (NCBI taxonomy): Eukaryota > Metazoa > Arthropoda > Insecta > Diptera > Culicidae > Anopheles > Anopheles ziemanni. Next base: position 80,060,802 of record NC_080705.1, read on the forward strand.
TTCGACTACCTGGCACAAGCGAACGTGCCCGATCTACCGAAGGATTTCATTGACCGGCGCAGCCTGAAAGCGATGTCCATGAAGCAGTTTCTCATCATCGTGGCCCATCTGTTCCGTCAAATCGGCGGCAGTCGGTACAAAATCGGATCGAACTTTATAGAAGACATCCTGAAAGTGATCACCGAGCTGCAGTGTCCGTTTACGGTGAACAAATCGATGCTGAAAACTCCCAGCGCACCGCATTCGATACACCAAGTGATCACGATGCTCTCGTGGTTGATCGACCTCGCACCCCCGCCCGTCAGCGGGTCAGAATGGGCACCGAATTATTTGCACGCGTCCGAGTTCCCATCGCAAGATTACACCCATTTTTTCTACCAATCCGCGATGGAAATCTTTCACCTGTGGAATCTGAAAAAGGAGGAAGAATTTGGCGAACAGGTCGACACCATGGTCGACCGACTGGTGGCGTGCAAAACGAACGGTCTCAATCAAAAGCAGGTCCACGAACGGACGGCACAACTGCAGCAGCAGCTGGAATCGGTCAACGCCAATCGTCCGGAGGGTCAAACGCGCGAGCAGAGCTTTGACGGCGTGCAGCGGGAAGTTCTAGAAAAGCAGCGCGAAGTGAAACAACTGGCCACCGAAACCAAGCAACTCGCCAAAGAGCTCGAACGACAGGAACAGGAGCACTACAAACGGCAGGATCAGTACTATGACTACGAAAAATCTATCCGTGTGCTTAAGGAAGAGCTGGCCCGGCAGGAAATGACTGTGGCCGAACGGGACGAGATGAGAAACCTCATAACGCGCGATAAGAATATTGTTGCAGCGAAACGGAACGCCATCGCGAGCCTTGAGGAGGCATCGTCCGACCATCAGATCACTCTGTCCCGGCTTATCAAGCAAAAGATCAATTTTATCTCCGAGCTCAACACGAAACTGTGCAACCTTTCCAATGCCCTCCAGCCGGACATTCTCTTCACACCGATCGAACTCAGTTTAACGACGGAAAACTATCCGGCTTTGGAGAAAAGCTTGCTTGAACTCGAGCTACAAATGAACGAGATCTTCAAACAATACCACGAGCGGTACGCCAAACTGTGCCAGGAAAAGTGTCGCCTCGAGCAGCGGCTGTCCGACATTCAGCTCACCTTGCAGCCGCTGGAGGCAAAGATCGGCGGCCAAACGGCACGCCTGCAACGGCTCCAGCAGCAACGGGACGCCATCACCCGTCAACTCACCGACCTGGCCATGCGTGCCCACGAGCAGGAGAACTGGCAGGATCGGGAAAAGCAACTCGATCAGGAGGCAGAAAAGTTAAAGCAACAGCTGGAGAGCAACAAGAAGGCCATCGAGAAACTGGCCCAAAACAAGCAGCAGTTGATGGAGGAAGGATTGGAGCAGTGCCGGGTTGCGCTGGCGCAGAGGCAACAGAAACTGGCCGAGTTTACGAGCTACGTGGAGGGATGTGAGGCGATAATGGAGAACATTTGTGACGCTTGCTCGCCGGATGAAGCGTCTTCGAATGAGACAATAAATGAGTCGTGAATAAACGTTTTTCAAATTAAACAATTTACGACTACCTTTCATCTAGTTTATTATTTTTAATTTGAAGAGCAAACATCACTTGAATTTAGTTAAACGATGGAATTTTACACGAAAGATTTTTGAATTTTACACAAAAAAAAAAATACTGTTCCCAAGAATGGTCGTCACACATTAAGATGCAGGCTGCCCACTAGAATTTACTTTTCACCTCCTCATAGGAGACACAGTTTGCCTCCACGTACCGCACAAACCGAACTGCGTGTACGGCAGCACAGTTCATCAGCGCCAGTACGTCCTCTTCTGCCCGGTGTGCTGCCACAAGCTCCTTCCCTACGGTACGTTTGTAAATTTCGGCAAGATTGTATCGTTTTTTCACCCTTGCTGGTGATCCTTCCGTCTCCGAACTGGACGTTTTATCATCGAATGCATCGTGAAACAGTCTTTTGCGTGCGTTTGCCGTCCGAGAGACCGGAATGTCGCGTTCGCCCGGGGAAGGTGTACCTTCCGGTGTAACGTTAAGATACTCGCGTAGCGTTTGCTTGTACTTGCGCTCAACGTGTGCACTTCGTGGGGTGGTTTCATTGCATCGCTGCCGATCGTTCATGCCATCGTTTTCACGTTCTAGTTGTTCCATGATACCGATGGTTCGATACTCGAGTTCCGGGATCTCACTGTCAAGGCCTTCATTGTTCTCGAAGTACGATTTTTCCACGTCGGCTTCAATCTCCCGGAACGCTGGCAGCGAATCAACCACATACAGGAAACTGGGCAGCATAACACCGATCCGTAGCATATGTTGCTTGAGAAGGATAAAATCAAATCTGTTGCCATTGTGAGCCACCAGGCAGGCGGGTTTCTGCAAACGGTCGAGGAATAGTTTCACCATTTCGCCTGCGCCTCCATCGAATTTGCCCTCTCTTTCCAGCAAATCATTGTAAAGACCTATAGATGAAAGGAGAACAATGTAACGATTAGCTGATAAGACGATTTCCAAATCCGGAAACGTTTCACGATTAAACACGTTCCTGTGGCTTGCGAGGAACCGATAGTAATGAGCCGCGAAGGATTGAAACAAAGCGATAATTTGTGCAGGACACGGGGTAGCTCGTTCACGCACTCCAGCAGATGCTCCCGGCTGCATGCCACCATCGACAGTTCAGTGATTTTCGTTTTGAAATGTTCATATTCTGGCAAGCCCGTCGTCTCTAGGTCGAAGAACACGAACGATTTTATCTCCACCATTTCGTGCAATGAATGGCAGTATTTGATCTTCGCATTCTATTACAATCTGGGTCACTTTCTTCCCAGAAGAAAGTTTTTCGTCCTAACCGTGTCATGTGTTAACAAGTAAACTATTTTAAAATAAAAGCCCCAAGCAACGGTTCGCGAGCTGGTAAACTGTTGTTTACTGTTGTGCTGCTTGTTGTTTGTACAGTGTTTTTCTCGGAAAACTACATACGTTACATTCAAATTATCAACTGTTGGTTTCTGAATATAACTGTTACACACAAAACTTTTAACGAGATTTGGACGATGTAAATTATTCTTGCTTTTGAGGCAGATGACTTTGCATCCATGACTCATGACGTTGGTTGAACAATTTTAATGATAATTTATCTTTTTACTTGAACAATTTCAATCTAGAAACAAAAATACTGTAGGTACTTCCGATGACAATTTGCATTCTCCCATCAGCTAGCACAACAATCAGTCAAACAATATTTTCGAAATTTAAAAATTTTAAAAATGACATCACATTGAGTTATTAAATAATAAACTTTTTTTTTTCATTACCCAATTATTTCTTTTATTATATTAACTCCCGTGGTTAAATCTACACTCCCTCTCTTCCAGCGGACATCCATCCGGATGGTTGGCAAAAAACCAACAGACTCTCTGTTTAAAATTGATGGGCTTAAAATTCTTCACTTTTTTCATTTTCTTAGCAAGCCCAGCATCAGGGATCTCCGATACTTTCGTCGGTATTCGAATCTGAACCGTTCCACTTTCGACGCGGAATATTTGATGGTTATTTCTCAGCAACGTTTGTAGTCCACCACATTCAGCCTTCAGGGCGGTCAGCTGTTCTTGGGGTATCGTTTTGACGAGATTGGCAATCGTGATCGTGCCTCCAGAGTTCCAGTTAACATTGGTGAACTCGGGCAGTACTTTTCTTTTGGCCAACAGTTCGCCAAACACCAGCATAACGATTTTATCTATAACGGAACGATCAACTTGTGTACAATTACGAACCTTTTCCGTACTTTCACGCGGCTTAAAGCTGGAAGACCAAGTATCGTTGACCGTATTTAAAGGCTCATCTACTGATGCATTTGTAACTTTAGTTCTATCGTTAATGAATGCTTGTATTTTAGAATCATGCTCGTCATGAACCGATGCAGGGTAATTTCGAGATCCTCCAACGAGACACGTTCGCTTGGTGCTCGGGATTCTCAATCGATCCGTCTCCACGCGAAACCCACAAATCTCCGCTATGTGATTCGCATAGTTCAAAAAATCACCATACTGGCTCAGGTTACAGTTTTGCCGTTGATACTTGCTCCCATCGAACTCGTAGGCACAGCATGGAAGTAGAAAAAATCGGCACCTATAAGAACTTCTCGCCGCAATCACCGGAATCCACGGTGAAAGTTCGTCGGAGTGATTTCCTATTATCCAGTCAATGTCCGGAAACAAAGATGAGTTGGATGGCACAAGTGTTTGCTCACGCAAATATACGACCCCAGATGGGTAGAGGTCCCAAAGTTTCCGTTTTCTTAAGTCAATGCCGTACCCTCTGTGGCCCTCAGAGGCGAGAATATATACAAGCAGGCCATTGCCACAGCCTATGTCAACGAAAGATTGCAGCATATGTTCACCAGTTTCGGTTCGTTCCTTCCTCCACAGCATCAGCAGATACGCGGCAATGGCTATATCCTCGAACACGAACTTCTGTGGATCGGTACACTCGGGCCAAATGGACACCATGGACAAACCATACTTTTGCTTTAGCTCATTGAAAAGGCAATTGTACTCTTCCAAGTTGTCCACTAACGCAAGCGAGCGGATGGATGAGGTAGATACACCGGTTGCGTTCGTTGGCACAGCTGATTCCATCCATTTCTGCATCCTCCCAAGCAATATTTCACGTAACCAGAATATTGAACGTTCGTCATTGCTCTCTGCTGATTCATAACGGATCGATAGGTTGTCGTCGATGATTTGCAACGAAAATGCAAATTTTGGAAACAGACTGTTTTCTTCCCCGGTTTGCCTGCATTTTAGAAGAACCGAGCGGGAACCATAATCTACAACATAATAATAATTAGTTCATAGCAAGTGTTCAAATTCATACTACCCACCAATCAGTCCAACTACATCCAGCGTTTGAAAAGCTCCAATGTTCTTCGGAATGAGTCGATTCAGTACAACCACTCCATCACTTCCTTTCTGCGACAATTGGTCAACGGAAGCATGGTCCCGAGCTTCTTCAGTCAGCTGCGTATTTCTCTGGGCAAAAATCTGCCTGGTTTGATCCACGAATTGTTCCAGCGGTACTGCACAGAGATCGTCCAGTAATGCATGATCAAACACTGGTCTCTCGGTATGTTGGATCGTCAGGAGAGCCAAAGTTTTAACACCAAACAATTTCTTATTAACAACGTGCGTTTTGAACAGATAAATATCTACAGCTTTCCAGAAATTATGCACACAATCTTTTCGTACACTTGTTTCACCAATAACCTGTTCAAACATCTTTGTTAAATTATTTCGTGTAGCACGTCCGAGAAAAATGTAAACAAACACGTTGCCTGACTTTTCGAAAATTAACCAAATATTCGAACATGAAAACCGTTCGGACTAGTGGTGTGAAAATCATAACTCTGTACAGAATCGTATCTTTGGACTCAACTCCGGTCTAAGATCCGGATCTTGTAATCCGGATGATGTAATCATATGATGAAACGGTAAAAGAGTAAATGAGGCCCCGGGCTAGATTCTCCTCTTCCTGCTGGTTCACATTAAGCGCCTGAAGCTATGCAAAGCGCGACACATGCATTCGTTTCGAATTTTTGAACGCTAACGGTTCGCTTAAAAGAACATAACGGTTTAAACTAATCACCCAGTGGAGGTTGAATGCGGGTTAATATACTTTTACATGTTAAGTTACTAGTAAGTAAACTATACCACACATGATGGACAGCATGAAACAATGAGTTTAGCCGAAGAAATGATTTGGAAACGGCGGCGCGCCCGCAGCGAGCGAAGCGAGCGGACTGCGCTAGGTCTACCGAAAAAGAGAGTTTGTTATAGTTTTGAGAAATAAGGGGGGCCCGTGGGCCCCCCTCATACCGCACCCCCTAGGTTGATTGCGTAGCCGAAATTAACGGTTCAAATACTCGTAGGTTGAATTTAACGAATTAATGTATCACCAATTGCATACATTCAGTTTAAACGTCCACAAGAGGTGTAGCCACGATCGAAAACATGGCGGCCGGGGCCTCATTTACTCTTTTACCGATGAAACTAGTGAATGGCTTGCGTAAGAAAGTTTAGAAAAAGCGCTACCACCTTAGTTTTCAGGTTTCCGGCGACTTGTTCGACTCACCTCGATACTGGATCGAGCCATACCTCTGCAATCAGATTCGGATCAAGTCTTAATCAAATCAGGTGTGAATCGAATTAAATCTAGTTCTTGGGAAACAAATCAAATCTCATTCAAATCCCAATTTGATCAAATCTGATACGAATCAGTCAAATGGGATCCAATCCTATAGAATCCGTAAAAGGCACAAATCTTCCGATCCCGCTTGTGCCACCACTAGCCACAATCTGACGCATTGTTTGATTTTACAAATGTCGCGACGGGATAGCATCTTCGTTCTTTGAGAACGCAATCGAAAAGTGGTTTATTACGATAAGCAACGCGAATCGGGTTGCGAGAGAAGCAAAGTGTACAGTTAATACAATTGACACATCTGTTGAAAATGTAGTTTGTCCCCAGCGTACGCCCGTTGTACGATTTATTGGTTTGTTTTGGTTTCGCGTCCCTTGAGGCTTGGATTGCTGCTGCGTGAACAAGCAGCAGATCGTCTTCCAAGAAGCAGTTTAAAAAAGTGCAAATGCTGTTCGAAGCGCGGTAGTGGCGTAAATTTCTTATTTGATATCCTCATTGTATGTGCTGGAAGCATCACTATGCTCAAATAGTGTACAATTTTGCCATACATTGTCGACCATCCAGTTGCAAGGAAACAGAAAAGTTTACAATCGATTTTTGCCACCAAGCGTGTGTGTATGTGTGTGCGTGTTTGTGCGCTTGGTTGCGGAGTGCCAAGACCAGTTGTATCCCGTTGTGAAGGGCTTGGAAAGCATAGGCAAATCGCAAACGGCATCGAAACCCAAAGTTCTGCCTGCTAGGCAGCTGCAAGAGCATTTGGAAAGGAAAACATTCGGCACGAAGAACGTGTTGGGAGTGGAAACGGCGGAAATCGGATTAGGGTGAAGCGGACGAGAAAAGGAACCGCTTAAAAGGAAACCGGCAGAAAAGGGCGAAGAAGTGAACGACGCCAAAGAAATGGAGATTACCGACGACCGTGTTTACGCCGCCGAGAAGATTATGAAAAAACGTGTCCGAGCGGTAAGTGTGTTGGTGTGAGAATGGGTTGGAAATGTTCATTGCGAAAAATTTAAATTATGCCGTATGGGCGGCAATTTTGTTTATTCCCAAAAATCTACCAAAAGTAGTACATGTTTATAAAAAGCGCTCCTATTACGTCATTATGCTTTGTTCAATTGATAGACACACAAGCAATCTACCGGTGTAACCTTAGTTACACGATGCCACGAACAACATTAAGCATACAGCAGGTGGTGTTTTCCACACATCGTAATATGCTGTCGATGCACCCAGCGCACATACACATTTATGCAACATAGGCAATTGTTAGCCAAGCTCCCTTCAAATATAGCGTGTATGCATGCTGAACGCACTTCCCTGTGGAGAAGTATAAACCTTTTTTTTCTTTCTACGAATGCAGCTGACCTTGACTGGCGTGTGCGTGTGTTTGCGAATTTACCTTTTTGCGACTCCGTTTTTATGCTGCGAAGCGCTTCCCATGATGACGAAGCCGGCGTCGCTTTGGAGGCAAATGTTTTAACGCCCCGCGGTGGAGTGAGCGAGATGGTTCCGGTTTGTTTTGTTTAGTTTTTTCCTTTCTTTTTCATCGATTCCAGTGCCTCGCGATATGAAAATAAACTATTGCGCATTAATTTGGTATTCGCGAACACACTGCGTTCTCTAATGTTTCCCTTTCTAGCGATACCGCCTGTACATGGAAGGGTTAACGAAGGATTATGGGTAGTTTTCTTTGAGTTGTATCTTCTTAGTATTAAAAGTTGTCATGTTTTCTTCTGAGATTCAGCTTTTCAAATTAATTTTCACGATATTGTTCGGACGAATATGTTTTGAAAAACAATGGAGTGTTAAAGACGAATGGTCCTTATTTTATTAAAACAAAAAAATTAAGTTTTAGAAGTTCCAGTTAACAGTTGTATTTTCAACATAATTCTATGCTAAAAGAAGAATAGATAGAACAGGAATATAGAAAATAAAAAGTTCAGATAAAATAATTCTAAATCCCGTCCAACAATCATCGATTGAAAATTACTCAATTTCTAATTTGTGGTTGAAATTTCTGTACGTTGTGTTACAATATTTCAATTTTAACATTTAAATATCATACTTGTATGCGTTTATTAAATTTTTTCTTTTTATTTTTAGGGCAAAGTAGAATACTGGGTTAAGTGGAAAGGCTGGAGCCAACGGCACAACACCTGGGAGCCGGAGGAAAACATTCTCGATCCTCGGTTGATAGATATTTTCCAAAAATTGCTCCGCGGACCCGCAACACCGAAGCGCAAGAAGAAGGCCGTCATCGAGGACTCGGACGATGATGATGAACCGGCACCGGGTTCTGCCTCGGCAACCCCCGAGCCTCCCGTGCCGATAAAGAAAGAGGATAAAAAGGAATGTGTGCCCGTGAAGCGGGAAAAGGAGGAAAAAACACACCATCACCATCATCATCATCATCACCATCACGGAGCGCAGGGGAGTGTTAAGAAGGAAAAGGACACTGGCGCTGGTGTTAGCGGTGGTGGTGCCGTCGGTGGATCAACTGACGGTGGTCTGAAGCGAAGCACCAGCACTAGTCCAAACAACGCTTCGAAGGAGAAATCCGCCGGAGAGGGAACACACAGTACCGCAACCCCGGGCGGAACGGTCGTTGGAGGGACACTGGTCGGTGGTACGGGCGCCCAACTGCACAGCCTAAAGATATCGATCTCGTCCGCCGAAAGCGAAGCGAACGATCTCGACACAAACTCCAACTCGAGCGATGATCAACCGCTCAGCCACAAGGATCTGGCGGGCACGAAGCGAAAGGCGGAAGTGCTCTCCAAGGGTGGAAAGGTGGGTGTGACGATAAAGACATCCTCGCCGGACGACGGCGGTATCCTAGCGAAAGCGCAACGGCTCGAGGTGTCGCCGTTGGCACCCATCAGCGCTACGGCGGCCGCTGCCTCGACCGTTGCACCGATCAGTGCCCCCGGCGGTAAGCTGGATCTGAAACCGGTGGCCCCCCTCTCGCCCGACACGCCCGCCTCGAGACCAGAATCGAACATTCCTCCACCGGCCGAAAGCAATCAACTACCCGGTGGCGGAGCGGCCGGTCCCGATGAACAGCGGCAGCAACCACCGGCACCACCACCACCTCCTCAACCGAACGCGAACCAGCGGTTCAACAATGAGTGCCCGTTGATCAACGGTAGCAACAACAACAACAATATTAACAATAACAACAACAATAGCATCAACAAGCATGTCAGCAACCTGTCACTATCGCCACGGGCCGCTCCGCCCCGTCTCTGGTTGCCAAAGTCGCAGACGACGAACCAGGTGTTTATTACGGATGTCACCGTCAACCTGGAAACCGTCACCATTCGCGAGTGCAAGACGGAACAGGGTTTTTTTAAGGCGAGAGAATTGCAACAACAGCAACAACAGCAACAGCAACAGCAGCAACAGCAACAGCAACAGCAGCAGCAGCAGCAGCAGCAACAACAGCAGCAGCAGCAGCAGCGTAAGGAAGGAGATGTTTGCAATTAGGAACCACCAGAACGACCGTAGACCGGAACCGTCATCATGTATTCCTGTACCTGTGGAACAGCAAAAGTGCATTTGTTTTAGTAGACAAATTTTTCCAAATGTCTCCACATAAAATCAAACAAAATCATTCGCAATTGAATAAGATGAAAAAGTCCTCTCGGGTGATTAAAGGGGTTTGCAGGTTTACTGAAGAAGCAATGTGTATATAGGTGTAGGGAACGTTGAGATTGCTTTTAGGGGTGGATAGGGAACGTGATTGTGGTGGTACTACATTTTTATCAGTTTTACATGGATGAGAATGGATATGATAGGAGGGAGCGTCTTACGACACGCAAGACTCATTGGTTCATCTTTTTTTTTGTTTTAGTTGTACATACAGTTTTACGATCTTTAACAGCGGAGAGGCTGCAGGAAAACGGAAGGATAATTGAGCAAATAATGGCTAACATTTCCTTGGATGCACAAAAAGGAAGAAAAACACCCGTTTTCTTTATCAAAAGGTTCCAAAACTATAGATACTTAGTTTTCGTTCCACTTTGCAATCTTTTGCTGAAGTAACAGATAGTAAGCAAAAGCAGAGGATCGTTCGACAACAACGGAGTCCTTGTCAATGAAAGTTAGTTTTTGGCTTGTTTTCAACCTCTTTGTTTCATGAACCTATTAGCGAATAGTCAGGTGCATAATGAGTTTAGATTTTCTTTCATTCTTAATGGTTTAATCGTATTCTGATAGCAAGCTTTTGAACGTATCGTTCTTGTGCACAATTCCACTAACCCCCCTCCCAGCGAGAAGTTTGGTTTCTCAGCTCAACCATTTTTTGCTCGTTAAGAAAGCTTACCTACGGAGGACAATGTTTGTTACAGTTACGTGCTTTTAGTTATCTCTAAAGAAAGATGGCACAACCATTAAAACATTCGAGCAATGTTGTGTAGCATTTAAGATTCCTTTCGCCAAAGGAAGTTCCACAAATGGAAGGAAGATTTACTTTACGACCAAACCAGTAAAATAGAAACGCACCCGTTCGCACCAGTAATTCTTTTTGATATCGAGCTTTTTTTCTCTCTCTCTCTCTTTTTCTTAGTATACCTACGGTAGGGACTGTTTTAAATTATATAATCTTAGTCATAAACAGTCGAGTATTTGTTAGATTTTAATTTTTGGAAAATAATTCTAGAGGTTATAAGAAACGGATCATGGAGGAGAAACGTAAGTTGACGAACACGTTTTAGACTTTGGAATTTCATTTAAATTTTATTTATTTGTAAGTCTGTGTAAGACTTTTTTCTTGTTGGCATTGAAACCCAACTAAACGTAATATATGTTTGTCAAGATTTGTCGTAGATTCGGCACTAGGGCTCGAGGCACACGTAGGCCAAGAAATCGCGTATCTAACTGCTATCTTTCCCATTGGGAGGCACCGATTCACTGGTGCATTCCGGTTCTACCAAAAATTTATTATTTCTTAGCTTAGCTAGTTTCTGGAGGGGAAAATGAAAATCATCAGCGAAACTTTCTAGATTTGAGACAACAAAAAAAAACTATACAATGCGCGAAATTATTCCCTGTCAAACAGCAGAGGCATGTAACTAGCAGGGTCTGGCTGTCGTGCTCTATAGGGGCAAATGGAAGATGAAATCGGAACGAAACCTATTTTGCCACCTAACTTATTACACCTTACTATATCCTACTTTAGAGTAAGATTTTTTTTTGTCTATTTCAATTCGTTCTACACATACCTGTTGTATCTCAATGGAACCGTAGATCAATTCGGCCAACTTGAAACAAATATCGAAATCTAAAAACCGTCTGTTATGGAAATAATATAATCAGCATTCAATACATTGTCGATACGCTCCCAAAATGTGGAAAATAATGGCATAAACATAATGGATGAGCAATACACCCCGTGTGACCACCTCACACACCCCCGGACTCCTGGAGGTCCCGTGCAGCCGAGGACGGGAGGAGTACATCATTTTACACTTGTAGTCCGTAGTGGAATCTCTTTGAAACAATGATACAATAAGCAACACATATTCCGCTATTTATACGACGGCGCATAACTATCTTACGTAGTTTATAGCGGGTAGGAACCAACCACTACATCTACTGTTATGATAATGTAAGGAACTAATTAAAGACGGCATCTGAAAACCAACGCGTGTGTTCTTTTATTCTGTATGTAACTGGGTAGGCTAGATTAATTTTAATCTCGATTGCATATGATTATGATTTTTATAGTTCGTTCGAAAATGTTGCTCTAAGGTTGAACCAAACGGGGTGGGCAAGATTAATGGTCCGGAACGTGTTTTCTATCAAATCGTTGCATACTTGGATGCAGCTTTCAAACATGAATTTCTTTTCACGGCATTGCTTCACTTTCCTTGCCTCCGTTTGACCTTGTTTGTTAGAAGGTGTGATTTTTCGCTATAACTTCGAATCATCATTTTCACGGATTTTAATAAGCAGTCCCATCCTTAAAATCCTGCCCAACTAGTAAGCAATTAGTGTCGACCCGATCTCGTCAAGGCGTGAGGCTTCTCCAAACCGAGCCAGTGCTTTCCACTAACGACTGCGAATCCATATTTGTACTTTTGCCAATGCTGACAGACTGTCCAGTGTCCAGCGAAGTTAAATACGTTTTCGACGGTGCAAAGCACATAGAAGCTCGCCTCAACGTCCAGCGGACGGAGGTGGAAAGTGTCGGTGGAGATGAATCTAATGTTGTGCTGTCCAACGTCAGGTCCAATAATTGTTTTTCTATTCTGATATTCTGCAGATTCTGATTCAGTTCCACTCCGTTCGTAATTCATTACGTTTCTTCTTTCTTCTCTGCTCCATGTGATACTCAATTGAGATTGTCCAAGAATTTGCCTTCGAAAATCAATCATAACGTGTAAGATTACGATGCCATGACGGTTGGCATGTTGGTTTGGGCCTGAACCACTGGGGTCCACTTCAAATTAGCTAAAATGCACACAAGGCACAGAACAATCCTTCATTGAATGGCATTTTATCAAGCTTCGCTTTGGATCTCCCCAGAGGTTTTTTTTTCCTATTTTCTATTAGGAACTGATCGTAGTGATTTATTTCACTCGTATATCAATCCTTTAGATTACTTCTAGACAAGACGGCTTGAGTTTGTTAGCGATGAAAATCAGAAAAGTTATTGAAGCTTGAACACACACAAGTCGTTGACTGTTCTTATGTTATGTGCAGCACTTCCTTTAGTATATTACTTTTTGTAGTATTTACTACTAGAATTACACACGATTGTGTGATAACTTTTTCAGATAAAAAAAACCAGCAGCTTTGATCAGAATTTGCACAAACAGTTTGGCCCTCAACCTATAAGTCATTACAATGTAACTTAAAAATGGAAGCAAAATGGACTTTTTTTTTCTTATTAATTTAGTTTTTCTTCGGATGTTTAAAACCACAATACGCAACCTTTTGTTTCATATATATTCTCTTATATTTCTCTCATAAAATAGCTTCCTATAGAATATGTGTATAGGCATAACTTATCAGAATATTGCCCGCACATTACAAGCCACGGTACGGGCTGCTCTACGAGAGACCCCTTCATACGGGGCCATTGCCGAGCCAAACACGTGATTCACTATACCGGGGGAAGGCGGAATCCATCACCATCCATGTGTGCCTGAGAGCAACCGTCCGTACCGATGATTATTTATGTGCTTTCTTCCTCTACCGTTTGTTCGTTTACATGCTCCTCGATGCTAGTGGATGATGGGAAACATACACGTGGGTCCACTAAACGGGGGCACTACATTTGAGCAGCGGGACAAAGGATACTCGCTAGAAGCACTCAGCAATCTTTTCTACTCTCGGGCAAACAGAAATTGGCGCCGAAGGAATGAGCTCCAAAGAAAATATTCCACTACCACAAGTAACAAAAAAAAAACGTAAGAAACTGTAACAATTCAAAGCGCTCCAAATATCAACAATATAGCACCGGCTCAAAAGCGGAGAAAGCGGCATTATCATCTGGGCAACGATTCATCGTCGCGTTAACAGTAACCTCCTCCCGGGGGATGCCGGGGGAGAGAATAAAGCTCGAACGGAAGGGGACACGGCGGGAACGGTGTGCGGCAAGAAGCGCTTCGCTGTGTGCGCGAAAGGGGAGGGAATGGGAAGAGAGCCCTGTGTGGCCAGTTGTACGTATCAGCTCCTGCTTAACTTTTGCACTTTCGTCGATTCTTTTGCAGCGTCTCGACGCGTGTACTGATCGAAAATGGAAGCGAAAACTGCTCCTCGATAATACCGACGGCCATCGCGGTGGCGACGAACTGGGTGAGAGAAATTTCCCACGGTACGTCCGGTGCGTTGCTGGCAAAACCACCTCCCCCTCCACCCGATGCCGACCGGTGGCGGGGTGTACGTTCCGAGCTGGACGACGACGGGTTGCCGTTCGGATCGAACTGAAAGTGGGTGAGATTGGGAGAAGGTAAAAGGTTATGAGTTGTGGTCCATCTCTATAGGAACGGTATACGTACGCCATCACCTCCCACTTCCACTGCCGGGTAGGCCAACTGGGTGAAGCTATCGTTACTGTCATCTCGCCGATTGAAGGCGGCATCTTCCCCGAGAGCGATTAACGTTTTATCTATGTAAGGAAAGAAGAGAAAATTTATAAATTGTCGTTCAAACACCCCTTCACAATTGATGGAACCTACAGGACGTTTGAACCTCCTGATCGGTCACCTTCCGATCCTTGTTCAGTATCTCCAACAGTGTCGTCCACAGCGAGATAAAGTTCTTCTGCGTCATGTTCGGAATGGTTTTGTACGTAAAGTTCGAGTCCGGATCGTCCAGAAAGATGCGCAGGCCACTGATGCTGCGCGCTTCCGTCCCGGTCCGACGGCTTGCACTTTCATCGAGACTACCGTACCGATGGAACCCAAGATCACTAATGTCCGAACGCGAACCGAAAGACTCCGCCTCACCCAGGTTCGCATTGGCAGCGCCGGTGGCCGTGCCCGACGTTCCTGCAATCGAACCACCTCCAACCATCAGCGTACCGCTAGTGCTGGGCAGATCCACGTAGAATACGGAGGACGTTTCCCCCTCACCGACGGACTTCGATTCGTCCATCGAGAGGTTCGGGGTAGCGTTGAAATGGGAAAGGGAAAGATTCTCCACGTCCGAGGTGGCCTCGAGGCTTATGTCGATCGGGGACGGGAGTGACTTGAGCGTCTCGAGTGGATTCTCGCTGAAGAAGCTTTCCGCTTCGGTAGCGACCTCGGTGTCCGAGTCGCGAGATTCGCTAATGCTGCTCGTCTCGAGTTCCTGCGTGGTCAGCAGCGGTGGCAGGTGCAGGATGTACAGCAGCTTCAGCTTTTCCGTCGCCCGCTTCGAACAGATGATGCCGATCGCGAAGATCAACTGCTTGAATTCCAGGTAGCCACACGATTGCTTATCCATCAACTGCGGGGGGAAAAAACGGGGGTGAAAGATGAAAATAAATAAACACCCATCGTTAAGAAGCTCATCACTTACCCGGAACAACTTCTCTGAAATGTCGATATTCTGACAGTGTCCCCAGGGAGTCAGATCGACAAACAGCTTTCGAAACGTTTCATAGTCGACCCGGAAGCAGTCGTAGCGATTGTCCCGGAATCGTTTCTTGGCATCGTTCAGCACCGCAACGTCGTACACCGGCTCACCACCGCTCACCGACGTTGGACGAGATCGATTTTTCAAGCTAATCTTTTCGTCCTTCGTGTAGCACAGCAGCATCCGCAGCTCGTCACAGTCGAAGTACCTTAAAGTTGAAGTAAAAAACAGAGACCACAGTCCTTAATAGTTTAAAGAGTGTTTTCAAATTGGAAATGTGAAATTCATTTTTCCTTTTTTCCTTTGCCTCGAGCTAGCGGAGATAAGTAAAAATGAATAAAACAAAATCACTAACATATTTAATAAAATCATGAAGAAAAACGACGCTGTAGCAGCAGCAAAAAAAGTTCAGAAAAGCCTAGTTTTTGTTAAATAAAATATCATGCCGTTTCCGAGATATGACGAAGGAACACATGAAATGACCGCTTTTGGATTCTAGAGGTCAAATTCTGTTGAAGCTAACCTTACCCATTGTCTTTGTAATTTTTTATCACACTATTTTCCAGATCCTTCTCCAGCTGGTGGACGGTCAATCGGCGGTGTTTGTTCCGCAGTTCCTCAATCTTCTGGGATGTTATTGCTTTGCCGAATTTCAGATATGCTTCGTAGATCAGTGTCTGCACTGATTGACTCTAGATACGAAAAATGGTTTGTATAGAAACTTGAAATGTCATTTCGGAATTCAAAATTAAATTATGTTTACGCACTTTGACTTGCTGCTTTTCCTTGTCCTCAATCTTGATCCGCTGAACCTCATCGTTGAAGATGCCGGACAGGAAGTTGGAGAGCAGTTGCATCGCCTCGCCGTCGTCGTTGCAGTTGAGCAGCTTCTCCTGGTTCCATTCGAGAATTTTTAAAGCTATCTGTGAATCAGAAGATAGAGAGGGAAACAAGGAATATAAGTAAAATGGACCGATCGCGCGATCTTCAATGCCTCGACTTACTATGAAAATCACTTTGGCACCATCGCACAGAAAGCAGTCGATGATGTGCAGGGCACTTTCGTATGGCATCACGCTGAGAAAGATGGTCAGGAACCAGGAGAGCGAAATCATCCGTATCATCCCCAGTTCGGCCAGCTTGACGTGCAGATTCGGCAAGTGACTCGCGATCAGCTCGTCCAGCAGTCCCTGGTCGATCTGGGCCCCGACCACGCGATCGTTGTAGTAATCGGGTAGCAGCGACTCGCACAGGCAGCTCAGTATCCAGAACGCGTCCTCCTCGTCGCAGTAGATCAAAAACACCGACGTCACGATGTTCATCGCCTGGCAGTATCCAATTTCCGGATTGCGCAATGCGTACGCTTGCAAGACACGCCGCAACGCCGTAATTCCAATGCTCGTCTGGAACGCTGGGTGCTCTGGCAACGAGCGATGCAGGTCACGCTCGATCTCCTCAAACGACACCGGATGCTGGTCCTTCGCCTTCGTAACCAGCTCCTTGTAGAGGTTCGGATGTGTCATTTTCATATGGATCGCCCCGGAGAAAATGAGCCACACTTCTCGTCGCAGGTGATCGGGAATGCCCTCGATCACAAGATTGATCGTGTCCGTGGTACGAAACATCGAGATGCCTCGCCCGTACATCGAAAAGTGTTCCTCCCAACGTTTCATCTGAGGATATGATAAAGAAAAACAAATTACGTTGGTCGTCAACATCCTCCACGTTCTAGCTATTTACCTTCTCCGCCTGAAGTTCATCAAAGGCGCGATTGTTCGGGTCCTTGAACAGATGCATCAGAGGTTCCTGTTTGACCCAATCTAGATCGTCGGGTACACGGGCCGGTCTGAGGGAGATAGGACAAACCATTACCTGTATATTATGTAACTGACTTCTTAAAATTTTCTGCAAAACCGTATTATGTCTAATGAGATTCAAACGTCAAAGTAAGGAAAGGATCGTAGCATGCCATCATCACAAGTTTATAACCCATACTTACGCGACAGTTTTGGAAAGTAGTTCCGAAATTTTGTTTATCAAAAACTCGCGATCGAGGATGTGCTGCAGCACGAAAATGTTCCCGTCAGAGGTGGTGATAATGATTCGATTGCTGAACCTATTGTGAGGATCTTCGTTTTTTTCCACGCTCTACAAGAAAAAAAAAAGAAAGCGAAAATGTTATGATCCAACTATAAAGCAACAACGGTAAAGAAAGGAAACTTACAACAATCTTACTCAGAGGAATAACCAAGCTAACCATCGCAACGACGTCACTCTTGAAACACAAATAATTCTGCGACAAGTAGAGTATACCTTCGATGTGCTTCTTTCTGTACGGTGCCCACAGGGACGCCTTGATGCGCCCGTCCAATATCTCCGTTTTTGGCACCCGAAAATGTATCCGATACTCGTCCGACTGCTGGCGCGCGGTCAGATCGCGCAGCAACAGCGTCTTCTGGGAGACGTTTTTCTCCATCTTCTTCAGTATGACCGGATC
The DNA here is from genome assembly GCF_943734765.1 of Anopheles ziemanni. Classification (NCBI taxonomy): domain Eukaryota; kingdom Metazoa; phylum Arthropoda; class Insecta; order Diptera; family Culicidae; genus Anopheles; species Anopheles ziemanni. The sequence continues at coordinate 80,078,594 of NC_080705.1, forward strand.
ATGGTCGACGAGCGGCCGGTCCGGGTCCTGTATCATCTTCTGCATCGTCAGCTTGCTCAGCTGCTCGATCAGCTGGTACACTTCGCTCGGCGACAGGAGAAACATAAACGTGTACTCCTTGGTGCTCTGCTGCCCGGCCCGGATCGTGATCGTGTTGCCCGATTTCTTGATCTCGGTTAGCTCGTTGTAGCGAAAGCAGAGCTTGCTTTCCGAGCCGAGTATGTATGAGTAGAAGCATAGATGATTGAGCGACAGGTACAGCTGGCCCTGTCGGGGAATCTTCCGGAAGTAGCTGCAGTAGTAGTAGTTGACCAACTTCTCGTCCTCGGGCATGCGGAACTTCTCGCGGAACTTGTTCACCGCCAGCTGGAAGCTGGTGGGATCGTTCTGTTCCTCCGATGGTTGCGTGCGGTGCGCCAGCAGGGATTGGATCTTGCAGATGGTAAAGTTGGTGATCTCCGCCTCCTCCATCGAGTCGCTTTCCATGTCGCTGATGACGCGGAACAGATTCTTCGCCAGCCAATCCCAGTCCAGCATGATCGCTTCCAGTGTGATGTCAGCGGCGATTTCTACAACCCCACACCGAGAGAATAAAGACGAAACAAAGCAGGATGAAACGGAGACCCGTCATCGAACCATCGTTGCTCTCCGGGCGGATCATCGGCTTATCGCGCTGAAACTGATTCAGCTCCTAGTCTGCACCGCATTTGATAAGCGAGCTCGCACTGAAACGCACTTACCGAAACACAGCCCCGTCGACGGTTGGTAATGCAAAATTCTGTACGGCGACGGTTTTGTGTCCAGCACGTTGTCCAACGTGCCGACCAGCATCGACGAGAATCCTCGAACGCTTCCATGGCCCTTCCGGTGCTGAAGGAAGAAGTAGCGCGACGTTGCTTTGGTCGTTTCGTTCACCCTGTTGAGAAGAAACCAAACACCACCGAGTTTTTTTTTAAGAGAGACGGCCAATGGAACCACTGGACGACATTTCCTATCCAATCGCTTAGGACCACTCATGCGAACCAAAATCACAATCTGAATCACACCCCACACCCACTGTTGCGGTAAAGGATGGAGCAGCAAAAGGGGGGATAAAAAAAAAACTAGTCCAGTGACGCCCGGAACTTACCACAATGCAAATGGCATCGAGCATTCTCTCGGTGGGATCCACATCCTCGTTCCGGCGATGGCAGCTTGCGGTGCCTGGTGCTCCACCCGAAATAACCTTTCCGTCACAGACTGCTTCGCGTGTTCCAGGAGGTTACATGAATTTAAACAGTTAGTAAACAGTGCAGCGATATGAAAGAAGAAGCGAATCGTAGTACATTTTTGTTGTGCTTCGTTAACTATCTGTCAACGCACTAATCTTGAATGTGTATTTTTGTTCCGTCGTGTGTAGGGGCATCGCGGGTAGCGGGTTGCTGGTGTGTGTGATGTTTTGACATCTACGACTCTGAGCACTCGACATGGTGATGTAAACCGAAGAGGAGGTTTGTTTTGATTTTGGTGCATTCGTGGGATTTAAACTTTCATATTTCCGTTAGTAATCATTATGCAATCAGCTGATAACATTTTTTTTTTTATGAATCATTTATGAATGTCTACCTTGTGCTATTATACTGTATACAACTTTACGTACTCTATAGATAAGAAATTTTACGAGAAATATTCATAACATTGTGATTTTCAAATTATGAATTTAATTTAAAAAAAAATCTTTTACTTTCAACATTATTTAGACGACACACTCAAGTATGTTATTTCAGGATGTTATGTAATAGATTTTAAAATCAAATTTTAAAAACTTCTATCGCAAAACAATCTTCACCTGCAGTCATGGTGCAGTTAGAATGGATCTCATTTGCTGCACTAAGAAACAGTGGGGAAAAATCAAAAGCCGACCTATGAAAAAATGAAATTTTTTAAAAAAGAATGACTATCACTAATTTTTTTTAACTAAAACACTCATAAATTGTCTAGTTTTGTTCTGTGAAGTCTACGAGATCCCTTTGCTATTCTATGTTTTATAAGATTCATATGCGAAGACTATTTTTAAGGAAATCGTAGCCAGTGCTCTGGCTCTTCTCTTGATTTCAAAATATTCTTTTGCCCCTGCGGGCAAAACAACGATTCGGTAATTACGAAAGTCGGTTGACCTCCATTCATTCGTTTTCAGGAAGTAAAGGTGTAAGTAAAGTCTCACTTTCTATCTCCACAGGCCATTTACACTCATCCCTCGTTTAAACATCTTTTACATAAAGGTTCGGTCCTACGGGTCCGTAGACGTTGGACACGCAATTAGCGGAAGTACCGGAATGATCTATTCAACCGTAACAGCGGGGGACGCCCTTCAGTGTAAACTATCCCGGGCGCAGTACGTTGGACAAGTGAGAGTAAGAAATGGTACGCTGCTCCGCCTGCTTCCGGTGCACGTGTATAGACAATCCCTTCGCCGTATCCACGGTCGAAGGTTTCCTTCTTTATGGTCGCTTAGTCAAACAGGTAAGTAAACAATCCATTTATTATTCATAATATTTACACAGAATATTATTTCCCCTCTAGTCATACTTTTATGTTGATCGTGTTGCCCGCAGCGCTTTTAGATGGGTTTTCCCTGTTCCCGCCCACGCTCTTCGTGCGGTTTAGGTTTTATCCGGTTTTTCGTTTGACTACGTTTCCTGCGACATTTGCCAGCATCTTAAAGGGTGTCGTTCACCCAAGGGATTTTAGAAGTATTCTAGATTTTTTTTACCAAAAAATCACATATCAGCGATAGGTCTTCTGCTAACAAAATCATTGGAATCGAATGTCGGAATTATTTTACAAAAAATATGTGTAAACATTTATGGTAACACCTAACTTTTCCACCAACCTGATACTGGTGTCTCCCCAACACCTCGCTGTCTCATGGTTTCAGCAGCCGGGATTTGGTGACTGTTGATAATCCGTCCGTAACATTGCCATCCGGAGGGATGGATACCGGTGCATCGCCAGCTGGATCCTGGTGCTACTAACGGTGTCGAAATACGGCCCCACAGAAATTGATTGCAATCCATTTCGCCGGAAAAGCTCAATCAATTCGATTTTTCTTCGATTTTTCGATTTCTGCCGAATAAAGTATGTGTTGCAATTGCAAGGGTTGGATCTGTTTTATAGTTTTCCACGGTCCTCCTTTCATGCCGGTACGCTCTACCATCGTTTATCACTAGGTGTGCTGCAAGCGTCAGTTGAGAGTGAGTGTGATAAATGGCAATTAGTACGTGCTGAAACAATTGCTCTTAAAACATCGGTGGATTCACATTGTGAGCAGAGGACGGTAGACTACGAAAAATTCCACCATGTGCAACGAAGCAAATGTGGCCAAATGCCGAAACAACATCCATGGGAAGCATTCAAAAACATCAACTCTTAAAAAAACTTCATGTGGGCCCAAATCTGTGGTGAAAATCCCTCAGCTCGGCCACATCCGTTTCATTCGTAAAGATAAAGCTCCACCAGCATGAAGTGTTCGGAACGGAAACTGTGTGTGAACGGAGAAGAGGGTATCCGGCAACGCTGACACGTATAACGGGGTTTTTTTTCCATATTTTTTTGTTTCCTGCCGTTTTCCTTGTATTCGCTTTGCCCTCCAGTTTTCCACACATTTATGCATTTTTGGTGTTTTGCGGTGAAGCGAAGGCTTTGATTGTACCCATTGCATCTTCGTATTCAGGACCTCTTTGGGGATTGTTTCGGTGCACTTCCGGTATCGTTAGAGCCACAGAAGCATACGAAATCTGGCACAGACCGACCAAAAATGAATTGTATAAATGGAAATTTCGCACGTAGAGAAAGGTATGGAATTTTTAAGGTATGGGTCTTACCGTTTTTTGTATGGTTTTTTAAAGCTTTGGTGCAGCAAGGATTTTTTTTTAAAAGTGCAAATATGATGGGATAATTCTTTGTGCTTTACCAACCACTGTCGTTTTCAAGTGGCTATATAATTTACTAACCAGTTGAACGACCTGTAGCTCTTGATAACATCCTTAATGTGACGATGCTAATGATTTACAAAGGGTTTTAATATTATTCCATCTTCATGAGAATGATTTCATTAGTATTCGTTTCACGAAAAACCTTGCTTGCCTTTACTTTTGACATTCAAGAATATTTGAGTACACTTTGAATTATATGTGTATTTATTTTAAAGCAAAAAGAGCGGAATGGTTTTTTTCTGATTCATTTTTCAAGCAGAACAATAGCATACTTTTTAAAGTTACAATGGTAATGGCAAAACAAACCATAATAATTTGAAATATATTTAGCTTTGATTGTGAAAATATGTAACAACCTCCAGGCTATGAAATAGATAGATTGAATCGATATGCCTCTGCAAAATTGCAAATCGTTTCTTTTCCGTCTTTAGTTTTCTCTTTACTATCCAAAGCGGAAATGATTGAGTTTCTCATCATTTAGTGTAATCAAAAAAATGCAGTATTGACGAGAACGAACGAACAAAGATTCAAGAGAATGTAAAAAGTTGTATTCCAGTGGAAAATACAAATGCATTAATCTGATAAATGGTTGCTTTAAAAATGAAAATGCAGTCAGCAAACAGGAACATCGATAAATGATGATCGAGGAAAATTGATCCTGGTCTTTTTCGGAACAGCATAATTTACCGTATCAGATAAGTAAAGCCAGTGAAAGAGGAGGGTGGAATTTGGACCCGAACCTCCTCCCTCCACCACACATGCCTTACTACCCGTCTTCCCCTTGGTCAAACCCACTTGCCTGTACCTTACCAAAAGCACCTTAGACATTCTTCGTTATCGGTGGGCAAAGGAATTCCCTTTCATTCATTCTTAATACTCGCACTTTCTTCGTTAGGTTTTTTCGGTAAGTAAACTAACGGCCCCTTAACCCCATTCAGCATTGTATAACGTTTGCATTCCCCTATCGTTTGCTTTTTTTAGGATTTCTATTTTCGGACCCTGATATCGTATCGTCTCTGGTGATAATCCACCCTATAATGATACCAACGGCTACGCCCCAAGGTTAGACGTTAGGCACAAAAGGATTTTCTAACCTTATGACCTGCAAAATTACATTTGTGCTTTAAAAAAGGAAAAGGAAAACTTCTGGTCTATGCTACAGGTCTGTAGAAAGATAGGCTTTTTTAAGGTGGAATGTACATAAGGGGGCGGGACATGGAGTACTTAGCGACTCGTAGCTTGTTAAATAACGGAGCGACACATGTAATATAAAATACCAGTTGATTTATAGTTATCCCTCGTGCTGATTGGTTTGGCTTGGGACTTTTGAATGGAACACAGCGTGGTAGAACTGCAAAATGTTTAAATACAGTGGAAAAGTAGACACTAGCACTCGTTGTGTAGATCGGTTCTAAATGGGAGATACATTATTTTCCGTAGCTCATTGAATGAAGCAAATTCTTAAACTTCGCTTTAGGCTTTCCTTGAGGGTTATTTGACCTTCTTCAAAGAACTCAACGCAGCAGTTTGAAGAAGTATTGCTCGTTGGTTTACTTATGATATCGGCTTTTTTTTGTAACAGTTTTTTAAATAGCTTCTCATATTTTTTTGCCGCTGAATTGCTCACGCTGCGCATTCGTCATTTGATTACTATATTGCAATCTAGAATGGCGGCAAGCAACTTTTGAGTTCATAATGTTTTTTTCTGAACCTCTATCAAATAAGCAACGTTAAAAATATTATTGTTTTGTTTGAAAAACATTAATATTACGCATTTTCCCAAATGATTTGGAAATTTCAGAAATAATGCTCATCTGTTAACCTCATCTCTCACTTATTTAAATTCTAAATGATGCATACCATGTGAGCATGGGATTTGGTATTTCGTGTAAGGTGTAGATGAGTTGTTAGTGTTATACAGTACTCTTTTAAACTTATTATTTATCGTGTATGATGAAGTTATAAGCTCAATTTTCAAATAAATTATCATTTAAAAAACTCAATTATTCCGTTTGTTTTTTCTTACTTTCACTTCGTCAAATTTTTTTGCGTTGCTTCGTTGCACCTTTTTTTGGATAATAATAATTTAATAATAATAATAATAATTCGTTGCACCGTTCCGCCTTGACGACGGTTGGAGTAGTTTTTTACGTCATAAAGCTACAAGAAATCATTTTCCTTGCTATCATAAGGACATGTGTAGTGGGTGCTGGCCGCTTTGAAAAGTCACAGGGTGTGGTATACACATTCGGATTTCCACGTTTCTTCAGTTGCTTTAAAAGTGTTGCCAGGAAAGATTTTCATTCTGGGTTTAATTAAACTTAAATCGTTTTTAATTAAATCGTTATTTTATTTAGACTCGTTATTTGACATTTAACCCCTTCACAGGCTCAGTATTTTTTTTAATTTTTTGTAATTTAGATCAGTACTATGTTAAATTTTGTTCAATTTCTTCGATTAGTATCGCTTAAAAGAATTAAAATGTACAAACATGTAATGACATGTTTTTGAAGCAGGTGTACTTAGAATAAACGACGCACAAAAAACATAGAAACATAACAGGTGACATAAACTGCCCGAAGCAGGCTCGGGCAAAACTGTGAAGGGGTTAATGCAAAAAGTTACATGAAAAATTCCTCTTTCGTTTAAATAAATCACTATCAATCAGTAAAAGGAGCTTTACAGCACAAACTGAAAGCATAAATCAATTTTAAACGAGTCACTTTCAAGTGCGGGTGCGGAACATCATTGTCGTTGATTTTAGCGAGTACTTCTCACGTGGAAAACCCTGCCAATAAACACCAAATTTGTCGACGTGGTTGCCTTTTTGATAGTACGGTCCATTCAAATGGCTGTAAGGAAGAAAGGAAAACAACATTTGAGTGAAATATTAAATTATATGTTTGAGTACATTGTGAATCCAAAAAACGTACCTGTGAGAGCAGCTTTTAAACCACCATGCTCCTTTGTATTTCACAGCGCAGCTGTCTTCAGCAATATTTAAACCATAAACTTGGTCTAACGTGGAGAACTTCATTCCATTGCTTAAGGTCAATGCATCACCAGCGGTTCCGGAATACTGTCCCACGGAGAGCTTGTACTTTTCCGCCTCACTGCCCACCTTAAAGTTTTCGTACAGCGCATAGGTCGAGTTTCCATCGAAATCTTCCAACAGCACCAATAGCTCGTGTTGTTCCGATCTCGTCATGATATGAAGCTTTTCCAAACCCAGCCAAAGCTCCCCATTGTTGTTTCCGAATCCATTTTTGTACATTGTCCAATTCTGGTAAAAATCAACGGATCCATCCATCCGGCGCTGAAATACCGTCCAGCCACCGCCCAGGTTAAAATTGTTATCGAAATTGCAAAGCACTAGGAAAGGTTTTTTAATGTTTCCATAAGGACTGACGTAAACAGTTTCAGTGGTGTTCGATTTGACCTGATCGCATGATCTTGGCAGCAGCTCGCTACTCATCTCGCCAAGTGTTTTCTTCATTTCGTTGATTTCATTCTTCATTCTGCTTTCTTGATCTTCCATCTTGCGTCCCATATGAACATAGATTTCATCGAGCTGCTCCGTGTGATACTCGAGCGACATTTGCAGATTGTCCAAGATTTCCTTGCGAAAATCGATCATAGCGCGAACGATCGCTTCCATTACGGTTGGCATGTCAGCAGTCGGAGTTTCTGCTGTCACTAATTTGTACAAAATCAAACACAACAGCAACCTTTTTAACGACATGTTTCACAAACTTCACGTAAGACTTTTCCGTGGTTCACGTCCAACTTTGTTTAAAGAACTGAACGTAGCAGTTAGCTCAAATCCATCTCATACCTTCCAATACCTTTTTTACTTTAAAGTTCACAAAACGTTTCTTAGTCATGAGCTCGGAAAGGGCTATTTATCAACGTGTTTTTGATAATTGTGCTTACTAAAAATGTGGTGAATGTGTGTTACAACCAATGTCGATATGTGTTGGTTTCGTTACGCACTTCACTTATCTTTCACAGCACTTGAGTCAGGCTGGTTTTGCCAACATGCATAAGTCATGCATAGTTTACACACACACATCATGAGCATACTCAAATTCAATTTCCGTCATTTACGCAAAAAAACCTTTGGCTACGAATTTCTCGTTCCAAAGGGTGATTTTTTGTCTCAACTTTGCTGCTAAAATGTCCTCCCAAGTAAATAGTCATGTAATATTCAATGTTACTAGTGTCATCTTTATTTTTATAGATATCATGTCCCTCGGATAACGAGTGGGGATGCTAAGTAATTCATTAAATGAACAAGAGTGCAACAAATTGAATAAATAACTAACGACGTTACAGAAGTCAGGAAGGAAAACTCTCACTTTTTACAAAAGTTAAATTTCTTCCTTTCCTGGGGGTGCCCATGGCGCAGCGGTAGCGCGAGGAAACACCACGCCACAGGTGTGGGATCGAATCTCGAGTCTGGCACCCCCCGGTTTTACGAACGGCTGACCACCGATCTATAATATACCGTCTTTCGGTCACACAAACTCTCTTCGGAGAGAGGCCTTGTTCCACTAGGGGATGTCGTGCCACATAAAAAAAAAATAAAAATTTCTTCCTAAATCCAAAGTTGCCAACTTTACATGAATTGAAGTTAGAAAAAGAGGAGACTGAATAGGAAAACAAAAACCCCCGTAGACAAAAGAAATGAACGAAATTTTATGGACCCCGTTGTGGAGCAACAGGCGCTTCTGGGAGGCGAATTGGAATAGATGAAGTTGGTTAACACTCTTCTTGATGCGGCTAAAAACGGTACACATGGTGTGAAAAATGCTTTCTAAATGAAACGGAAACTTCCGCTTCCCGTCACGGACTTTCCGGAGCTTACAGATTATTCTGAAAGATAGTGCAGAAATCATGGTAGATTCGAAATGAAAAAACGTGATTCTTAGAGGAACGATATGTACTGAACTGGGAACTTTTCTGGTAAAACTCAGTACATCGGTAAACGGTATCAACGTATCAAGAAGTAGAAGCTGAAAGACGTACGAAATTTGGTTCACAAAAATCAAACACAAAACAAAAAGCATTTCCTATTCAGCCCGGAAGGGAAAAGTCGGGTGTAGGGATAATGTCACATTCGTTTAGCTTTCAGTGAGACGATTACTCGCGCGTCGAATCGGCATAGCAGGACTAAACATAAAACAGAAACTAAGAAAGAAGACGATTTGGAGGAAAGCCTTCCCGCATCTGTCAAGTGCAGGAAAGAATCAAGTGAACCTACACACTCGGCATTGGTTGGAAAGAACTTTTTCCGTTGGTATCCCTTTGTTCCTTGCATCAATCCTCTCAACCTAACCAAGTGAACCATTGAGATGGAAAAAAGCCATCCGTTCCAAGGGACGATCATTTCTTATTTCCGCTCGACAGGTGCGCGTCTGCACAGGACGGCAGTGGACAGGATTTTTCCCGAGATTTCCTACCATCCCCGAACAGCCCTTTCCTTACGAGACAGGCTTCGGCTTAGGAATGGCGCATTCTTTTGACCCTGTCCCAAGGAAATGGACCGTAAATTGGATTGGATTTTATACGTTTCGTTTTGTTTCGATTCCTTTTTATGTTGTGGGAGATTGGAACGGGGGCGGGGTGCCACTGGGATGGATTTACACCACCGTTTCGACCCAATTCGTCCACCTTCAGGAAGGATTCGATGATCTGGGAGAGATAAACGTAAACTGCGGGCATATTGTTGTGATGCAATCGTATGTAAGTAATGATTGCATGGGCCAAAGAAATGTAAACAAACGAAAAGACATACAAACAAACCAGTCATCACTCCACAGTTGTCCGTTGAAGGACCAAATGAAGGAAAACATTATTTAAGAGATTTAGTATTACTTTCACAAAAACTACGCACATATTTGATGTAAGCTTTAAGGTAGTGCTCAAATCAATTGCGCTTTAAATTGTATTCGTGGGTTTTCTGACAACAAGAAACTTTTTTATAGCAATGGTGGTTTCAGATATACGAGTTATTTTCCTAACTATCGCATTTTTTATTTAAATAGAAAACATTAATAATGATATGTAACGTGTTTTGACATCCCCAAACCAGTTTTGGTGAATGGAAACAAAATTCTTGCCATTACTTGAAAATTATTGTTTGTTTGTTGATTTCATCTAAACATTTGAGGATTCCTACAAAATTGGACGACAGCAAATGTGTCCTAAACATAAGATTTAGTAGTTGAGTTTTTATTCATGATTGATTAATTTTTAACCTTCAGATCTACAACCGCCTACCTGGGTAAGTTTTGCCCTTTTATTTTGCAATTACTTCGAATTGAACAGTTATATCGACTCGAAATTCCTGGAATGCCTCAAGCAACATGTTCTCTATCATTCTGCCGAAAACCGGCTTTTTATTTTTATTCTAAGTATTTTTTTACACCATTTTTCTATTTATACCCCTTAAATCTACAACCGCCTACCCGGGTAAGTCATACGTTTTGCACGAGAGTTTATATTTTTCTGTACCAAGACAAACCACCAGTAGGTGAAAGGAGGTGCCCCTCGGGATTTTCTTTTTATATTTATATTGAAAACAATCCAAATTTATCTAAGACACACTATGAAAGACTGTTTTACTCCTCGAACTCCTCGAACAATTAGTAATGAGATAAACTCGAAGACGATGTACAAATATGCAAATTATGCTACATTTTGGACCACACAGCGGCAACGAAAGCATTCTAGGTGAACTTTCATAATTTGCTGCACAAAATAATAATTTATTAATTGCAAGAAAATCATGATGCAACGGGTTGAATTAAATACAAAAGAAACTGTTATCGTTTGAAACAAAACGATCGAATTTATTTAGGAGCTAAGTTTTAAAATATTAAGGCTTAAATATCAGTTGTAACAATGTATAATGAAGAATTTCCTCCAGATATGCCACTGAATTTACTGAGGAACATGAACATTTCCAAAACGTAAAATTCAATAGAAAAATATTTCTACATCTTTGAAATTTCAATTTATAAGCAAAAATGTTGAAGACACCAAGAAGTTACTTCACCAGAAACTTAAGAAGTATAAACAAACACAATAACTTATTGAAAATGTATGGTTTACAGAGTTGGCGATTGTAGATCTATGGGATAAAATATATTTGAATGAAAAAATTACTTACTTATCGAATTTTTAATATTATTATTTGAATGGGATGTGTTAGAAAACATTCTTAAGTATCATTACTGAAAATTTCAACTCACTACGGCATCTAGAACAAAAGATATTAGCTTTGAAGCACAGCAAAATGCAAACCCCCATACAAAACGTATGGCCTACCCGGGTAGGCGGTCGTATGTTAACGTAGGTATTTTTGGTCGTAGACCTGAAGGTTAAAACAAATTTAACCTCTGGGTGGATTAACTTTTTCTTCTTTTCTTCTGCCTCGCGAAACATTATTAAGCGAAAGCCCCACAAGCCACCTTGTGGTAATTAGCACGTCAACCCATTTTACGCTGCGCCAGAAAACAAGTCCCAAATTTGGTTCAAATCCCGCGTTAAATGATTTATGACGTGTGACACGACAGCTGACAAGCTGGCATCATCTCCCACGTCCATCTTGGCTTGGGCCAGCTGCGCCCGTTCTCGAAAACCAACTCCAGCAGTAGGACTTTGTTTTATAAATTCAATAAAAACTAAGCACGCCGGATGTGCGAGTCTTGCCTCGGGAAAATTAAAATTATTTCCACCTGCAGCGTCTCACAGTAAAGCTCACCCTGAAAGGAATTTTCCCTTCCTTCGTTGGGTTTTAGTATCTCGTTTTCTTTCTGCAGGCTCTTTGTGTTCGGTTTTTCGTTCACGAACTCTTCGCGAGCGGAACGGAGTGAGTCTCAATGCAGCTGGGAGGATTTGTTTTTTCTTACCTTCCTGTGTGCTTGGCGGTAAGCCAGGGGAAAATTAAAATAAAATTAAAGGAACCCTTAACAGAAACGTCCCACCCGCCAAAAGAGGTTCGTTCGCCATCGCAGCGTGGTTTCCGTGGCAACCTTTGGCTGACTTCTTCCGTTGGCTTCCGGTAAAACTTCAACAATATTTCTTACCCCCACTAGGACGGAGCTTTCCTGCTGAGCCGTCTTTCAAGCTTCTCCTTCACTTGATTCCGTTCAGCTCAACTTTTGGCTTTCATGGCTACGTTTCTTGCCCCAGCGGGCTACATTCCGATGAGTTTCCTTTCGGATTACGAACGATTATCTCGAACGGTATGGTTCATCTGTATGATAATTTAATCATGGTAGGATGAGATTTTTTTTTATACAAGCACGACAACACCCGGTCCATCAGTAATGTGGAACAAAATGTGGCTGAGGTAAAGCAAAGCTGTTGAAAGTGCGTGGCCGAACAACAAAAAGTAGAGTGTGTACTTTTTCAGGTTGTTTTTTGTGAAACTGGATATTTTTGTTATTGTTTTCATAGGTCTATTTCAGATTTGAGAATTATTTGCAGTTTCTATCGATTTTTTCTCAATATTATTGTTTTGCTTTATACTAGGCATTGGATTCAAAACAAGCTCAAACGTCAACATGCTTTTTAATAATAATTTTGCTTTTTTTTTTAAACCAAGGCCAGGAGGCTATCGTGTTACTTTTTTATGCCTCTCTTTTGTTAGTGATTAACGTTTAAAAATAAAGATCATGATTCGTACGTCCATTGTCTTTTTTTCCTACAGCATTAAAAAAACAATCGTTGTTAACATTGTTCCAAGACGTATTATTATCGGTGGAACTTGCAGTACAGAAAAAAATGACACAACCATCAACTTGTTACAATACGAACGATAGCTCCCTATTTGATGATTCTCGCTGAAAGGGCTGTTCCGTTTGGTTCTTGCTTTTTATGGAATACGATTCCATTAACTCTGCAACACCTTCACAGAAATGATAGTAATGTGAAAATGAGAATGTCGACGGGAAACTCGCTAAGCAAAAGGCGGAACCGTTAACCATTTAACCTTAGTACCCGTAACATGTTTCGCTGCAATACTTTACCCGGTTTATGTGCCTCCAGTAAAAACCGAAACAGGAAGTACAAACAAGTAAAGTCTAGGGAATAAAGGGAGAAAAACAACAGGCCCAAACTCAAGCACCGTCAGAAGGGGTTTGGCTGATTCGAGTGCAAACTAGACGGAAGTTGTAATGACGATAATACACGTGTTTATTTGAGTGCGTACGAGATATCTGCTCTGTGCCGTACGGGTTTCCACAACCTCAAAGGCACCGTAACAAGCTGGAAGCAACAAAACGATGCGCTCGGGTGGAAAGTGTGAGAACACGAGAATACTTCTTGCAACCAAGCAGTCTGGCAAATCTGATAAAACAATCACGTCCGAATTTACGGGAACGTGTCAACGAGAAGAAACGGGCAACGGTAACAACTTCACACGGTATTTTTCGCGATTTGGTCCTATTCTTTCCTTCAGCACTCGACCCACCTGATTATTATTTTTCGTAAAAAAGTAAAACTACAGCGATAGGTTGAAAAGAAAGTTGGGTTCTGTTGCGAGAAAGTAAAAATGGCTCTTCATTGCTGACTTGGCATCGTTCGTATCCATTGTGAGATAATTATATACTTGCTGGTTTTTTTTGCTAACGCTTGGCATTTGAGGAAGATTGCACGGAAATTAGAACGGAATTAATACCATGTTAAATCTTGCTGCGGTACAAATTATTCTGACTGAAAATACGCCATTTTCATAAATTCCTTAAAATGGCTGACCAACCCAATGTCCGCTAAAATCGATCAATAGAAAATGTTATGGCGAGCCTTTAATTTTGGGTCTAGTCTGACAATTTCGTTGGCAAACCGGATGTATACCAAAAAAACTGCCGAAATAGTTCATTCCATCTGGTATTTCTAACGTTCCTTCAATTTCTAATGGAGTTTTCTACCTTGTTATTACCAAAACGAAAACTTCCTTGACAAACAAGGTGTACGTTGAAATAATTTCCCTCGATACAGGTACTTGTTGAAATCAACAACAATGATGATGATCCGAAATCGCACTTCAAAATAATAAAATAATAAAAGTATAAACAACAAACTCTCAAGTTTCATTCGCGGCAGAAACAGAACTTTATTCTTAACTTAACTTTAACTTAACTTAATTTACGATAAAAAGGCAAATAAAGTTTTGTTTGTCACGTAATGTTTCAATATGTTCACACAAATATAAAATTATATGTATGTGGGATATGAAGTTCATAGAAACGTAATGATCCTGGAAATTCATATCCAAATATTTAAATTCACTTTGCATGTTTTATTATTCATTATCGCACCTTATAATAAAAAAACACAAATCAGAATATAGAACATATAGAACTTAATTTACATTCATCAAATTATTAATTATTGCTGCTTTAATATCGGCTGATTTCAATTTCCATACCTTACGTAAAACTCAATTAGTCGTAAAACATGAAGGAAATGCCCAAAGCTGAAATGCGGTGAATAATGATAGCGATAAAACTTGCACACTAACAGACACACACACACGGTAATCTCTGTGGTGTTCCGTTGAGTGGTTTTCATGCTACAGATAAATTATTGAAATATCTCGTCAAGCCACTTTTCGATGCGATGCAATATTCAATTGACCCGAAATTTTCTCTTTAGCGACAGTGTATGCAAATGTGTTGATACCATGTTAGCCATTTCTCCGATGATCACTGACACGCCCGGTCTTCATGACCACTTTCAAAACCAAAAGCTTTTAGGAGCTTTCTAGGTCAGTTCGGTCCCGTTTTCGCATCATTCTCAGCATTGTATCCGCCTTATTCGTTGGAACAATGTTTTAATGAGCTGCCATCGTTCCTTGCGAATGAATAATCGAGTCAATAAGTCACTACCACGTGGAACGAAAAGAACGTTTCACCGAGACCTACTGATATCGCTATTTCTACATGCTTCTAGCTAATTTAAAATGCATTGCGAAACACTCCTCCTCCACCATAGCAAGTAAATTTCGACAACTATGATCTATTTTCGTTCAATGTTTCGAATCTGATTGCGACCAACATTTCTCGCGTTGAAAGGATTATCTTTTTCTTACTCGCGCAAGGATTAATGTTGCTTCTAGTTTTGTCTGGTGCACTCATTTGCATTCCCAGGTGACTGAAAAAGGTAACAGAAACATAAGTTTTCCATTTATTCTGCAACATGCCAGTTTTCTCACCCACCGGTGCTTACTATCCTTCCGAACACCGAAATGGTACAAAAATAGAAGCTGGAATGCTTTCCACCATCATTCTTATTTTAGGCAAGAGCGTTTATAGTCATCGATGAGCAGATAAGTGTTTCCGTTTTTCATTTCTTTTCCATTCGTTTGCATGGATATCGTTTTTCCTGTGAGCTAAAAGAACGTAATCCTTATCGATTCTACAGAAAAAATCCCTATGCAGGCAAACTGCATGGCTTTGTTCGGAAAATCGCCATTCGAGGATATCGGGAGAAAATTGATGGTAGTGGAATGAAAAGTTAATTCAACAAGAATTCCAGCCCATCTACCAAAACAGGAAAAAATAATGGGATCTACATTATCTACCAAAGGAAAAACAGAGTAACAAAAATGATCGATAGAAAGGAATTACCTTTCGAGTGATGATTATTTTTATACAAAATAAGTTATTCATTTGGATGACTTTCACCAATAACTTTAATTTCTTCCAAACTTTTACAACAAGAAACGATTCGTTAAGCAGTTGTTTTTTTTCTGGAGAACCGTCAAATCCATGAATTTCCACTGCACTAACAGACTGCATGAAAGTTTTGCGCTATGCAGCTGCATATTTGCACAAACCTCATTCCAAATCTTTGATCTGTATTTGCGTACAATCGTGGAAAAAAACAAACATGCCAGCAATGTTGACGCAGTATGTTTCCACGTGGTGTTCAACCAGATGTTGTTAGTGCTACAGATAACCGCGGGAAACTTTTCAGCATTCTTTGGAGGTTACATTTTGATTTGGGCATTTTTGAAGAGTTCTAACCGTTTCATCCGTTCGAAAGCACTGAATGTTATTGGTCTTAATACATTCTTCATGAGGAAGCATGTTTTAATTATTCACTCAAATGAATTGTTTTTCTGTTCTTTAAAGTTTTCGCTGGATAAACA
Organism: Anopheles ziemanni; assembly: GCF_943734765.1. Classification (NCBI taxonomy): domain Eukaryota; kingdom Metazoa; phylum Arthropoda; class Insecta; order Diptera; family Culicidae; genus Anopheles; species Anopheles ziemanni. Next base: position 80,094,731 of record NC_080705.1, read on the forward strand.
AAAATAAAATCAATTTAATCCTTTTAGTGCGTCCTTAATGATCTATTTTCCAATGACAAAAAACATTCGTCTACAGGCAACGATGAACGTGTTTCAGTCGTCTCTTTTTTTCATTTTTACCGTATCCGAATGGTGAAACAAATCCCCTTAAAATAAACTCTTTCCTCTTTTATATTTCCCTCAGTTTGCTTCCAAAAGTTTTTTGCTCCGCGGCATCAATCGCGTGGTGCGGATAAATTATTGAGTACGCCTCAAATATTCATAGGCACAGTCCATTCGGCTCACACGTGCATCCGTCCCAGGAGCGTGTGCTTGTGAGCCCGTCGCGTAAGATTAAGAAACACTCGTCGACGTTGAGTTACTTGTCTTGCCCACTTCTTTTCCGGATGTTCCGGATGTGGCGTCTTCAACGAGGAAAGTAGGAGTGAACTTGACACTACTTCGTGTTTTAGTTGGGGAAGTTTGCACCATTTCGCCACCAGCAGTCACCATATCGGGACAGTCATGGGCACGTAATTCGCTAGGTGCACTCGAAGTACTTTCATGGAGATTAAAATTTCATCAAAATTTAATACTCTTGTAAACGCCGCATATCGTCGTCCCGGGCACCCCGTGTTGCGATATATCGTTGTAATTCCAATCTCACATGGGTGTTGTTCTATGCTCTATCGCGTCATTCTGGCTCCCAGTGATGTTTCCCATCGGACCACGGGTAATCGAATCGGCAGGCGAACGGAAAAGAAAATTAAAAACAACTTTGCAGTGCAGCATGTCGTGCATGCTTTCGACGTGGGGATGGAGAGGGCCATCGAGTCCGGCCCGGCAAACCACATCACGGTTGATCTCGTCCGCCTCGCATATCCGTCAATCCTGGCCGGCGATTGCCGACATAAGTTAATTATGTTCTCGATTTTAATGTTTAATTTGGCAGTTTAATTAAAATGGTCTCCTTTTTCCGGTGGTAGCGTCGAAATGGACACTCGTTAGCTGCCGGTACCGGAAAATCCCTGTTTCCCCCTCGGTTCCTTTCCGGTTCCGGTGAATGGGATGCGGGGAAACACGTACACACACACACACACATACAAGCACACTCTGGGAAATTTTTGGAAATGTTCCAAAACTCGAACCGTCAAACCGGTCAGCGCGAGCTCGAAATTGAACTGTCTCAACGTGGATGACGTTCCGCCCGTTTGATCACCCCCCATCCCGGGTTTGGACTTTCCCGCCCTTGAATGGAGGCGCCTGGTGTCACTGCCACTGCCGCGGCAGCAGCCCGTTTTCGCTGATTGTCATGTTCGAATTTGATATTGATTTTAGAGGCCGAGGCAGAAATATCGGCACTTCTTTCTCCGACCCTGCAGATTGCCGTGTTCCCCTCTCGTAACAAGCGCGCATTTGCGTATGAATGCGTGACGCTAACAAATCGAATTTGTCAACATAGATACCGGACCGACCGGGTTGACGCAACATCTACACCGCACCGCCGACACACACACACACCCATGTACCCCGTCCAATGCTGCATCAAATTGCATTCATTGCCGTGCCTAACCGCCATGTTTCTAACTTCTAACGAATGTTAATGGAAAGGGGGCTAATTTGAATATGAAACAATTTGAAAATGGCACCCACCTCGGACACGTACCGGGCTCCGGTTGGCCACGCGTCGATCCTGCTGCAGTCTCATTAGCAGCTGGCTTGTAGGTTTGCGGTTGGTGCGGCCTCTTCTCGAACCAAAGGAGACGTACGTTCTCGCCTTAACGTAAGAGGTTTGGGGTTGACTGCATCGAGCTGATTAGTTCATTGTATCATTTGTCAAATGTAATTGATGGCTCGGTTCAGTTGCATCGGTAAAGGTTATTTGGAAAGGAGAGTAATAATTGAAGCGAAAGTAATTTAGAAGAAGTTGCCGCTAAATGTTAAGAAATTAAAATCAAGCTTCCTTTTTCACTTTTAGCAATTTTGCAAATCAAAGTTTATTTATTTTTTTATTTTGAACATGAATTTTTCTTTTTTACAAGAAACAATATATTATAGCATATGTTTTCGAACTCACAATAGAAAAACAAAATTAAAAACTCTGTGTTTAGCAACCAGTAGGAAGTAGAACATAAATCAGATCGTCTTGTAGGCACATATACCAAATTCGTTAAGCTAAAAAGCCATCGCATGATGCAACTTTCCGCTGAACGGCTAATCTCGAACAGACAATTCACAAACTAATCTCGAGCGCATCCAAACCCGTTCCAAGCGATAAACAAATTCGCACTAGAAGGCATTTCAGCCGTTCGATGGGAAAGCATCCCTGAATCGATTCCGCAGTCAACTGTAGAACCTATACCTAGGCTTCCAACCGTTCATCCGAAAAGAAAACAAGAATACCCCGAAACTAGAAGCTTTTCCAGTCCAACACCTACCGTCGGCAGCCAGACGACGAGACACGCCTCCCTCCAGCTGACCGGAAAATCCATTTTGTCCCAAAACCCGACGGTGTACCGCTTCCGGCATGTTCGGCTTGGACGACGGATGGTTCTGTTGGGCGGGCGGCAGGTTGAAGGTACACGAAACAAGCCCCAGAGGTATCAGTGACCAAAGCCATAGTGGAAAGCCCACCCGTGCGGTGTCAATGATGGGTGTGTTCGTGCCGAACGAATACCCAAAGCTTCCACGAAAACCTAACTCGCGTGGAAATGTGGTTGGGTTTTTTGGGCGCAAAAGTGACTTTTTCCCTTCCTTTTTTCCTCTCCAGGGGGGACTGCTGTTGTGCCAATTGTCGCGGTGCAGTGATTCCGTGTGAAGCTGTGAACCGGCGTCATCGGAAGCCTTTGATATCATGAGAATTTTCGTCAGTTACTCACGAGCCAAAGTGGACGATCGCAAGGTCCGCTGGGAAAACGGGTTGTCCGGGGAGGATTTTTTCTTGAAAAACTACATTCCTTTCAACGTACAATCATTCATTTGTCTGGGATTGAAAAGGCATGTCCTCCAATATGCCACCGAACAAGTGGCAGCTGTTTTGGAGGCAGACCAACGATTATTCGTCGTTTTTTTTTTCAATGTTATTGAGTACCTTACCCAACTTAAACTCATGGGATGCTTTAAATCGAAACATGACGCTCAATTAATATGTATTTAAACATCTTTTGCATGATAAGTGGTACTATATGCTAACAATTAAGCAAAGCTTTCAACCTTACTCGTTTAAGACATTGAAAGTGAACTCAATCTGCTCGATGTTTTCCTCCCAACTCGACACAAAACACACGTCGGTTGGCGGGAAAACGGGTTCAAGTGGAACATGGCACAAAGGAAGGAAGAGGAATGGCGGCACTCAACAAAATCCACAAAGGTTTCACGCTCCGCTAGCATTAGCATAATGATCTGAGAAAATTAAAATAATTAGGCAGGAAATTTCCGACAAATCGGTAACGCTGCCGAACACCGCACCGGGAGAAACGTGACGAAACGCGGTCTCGGTGGAAGGTAAATGTTGGGGCAAAGGGTCTTGGCATGCGGAAGAAAACGCGTGAAGAAAGGAATCTTACCGAACGGTGGCGAGGTTGGCGGAGCGTGACATTTATGCGTAAGCGAAATCTCTCGCCATCGGATCGGGGTGAAGGTGGCAGCGGTGGTGGTGTGTTTGTGCCGGTAATGAGGACTGCTCCATTTTCAATTGCCATTAGCGTCCCTTGGAGAGACGATCGCTTCTCCTGAAATGGCTTAAAGGGAGCGCTGGAAGATTGCGGTCGGCAGTATGATATGTTTTTGTTTGCCTTTCATTCCAATTTACCAACCGAGTGATGGAATAATTTAGCGACTCGGGTGGGTGGCGGGATTAAAAGGCTTTTGTAGATGTCAAGATTTAATTGGAATGGAATATTTTTATTATTTTATTTAATATTCTTTTTTACTGTTTGGTGTTTTGCTAGATGGAAATCCTCGCGCACGATATCTATTCACAATTGATTGATACCATTCCTTAAAGCCATTTCTTTTTCACTTGATTCCCTTTAATATCCCACTTATAGCAATGTTATTTTCCGAATCTTCGTAAAGATCGTCGAGTAACAATCTTCAACACATAAAAAGCTTCTTGGAACTCCAAAGTTCAACGCTTAATGGACCAAAGTTGTGCCTAATGCAAAAGCAAATATCGTAATCCAACGCAACCCGCCACATCGTAATCGTCTGAGCGCAAAGCATAATGAAAAAGTTATACCACTACCAGCTTTGATCCCCTTCCTGGCGTCTAGGGCGAAAGTGAGGAAAACTTGTATTAATGATAAATTCGCATCCATCCATTAATGGACCAGAATTGAATAAATATCATTCGTCCAAACTATCATCGGGGAAAACTTTTCCACCCATGTTATGGGGCGGATGTTTTCTTTTCGTTTTTGTCGGTCTCGATTTCCCGTTCTTTATCGGACCAGCGTTACATGGTGGGAACTGATCAATCGAACAACATATTCCCCTTCGGCTGCGTATGGGAAAAGGAAAGTTTGCAAGTGTCTACCATCAGCCATGAGCCATCTACTCATTTCCACGGACCATTCGAAGATAAATGCGTCCGACAATGATGTGAGTAAATTTGTGAACGGAAGGAGGAAAGAAAAAAACATGATCCACTTGATTCACGGCGAACCCATTTTTCGCGTTCAGGACGAATGACGGCCCCGAAGCGTTGGTGGAGAAAGGCGAATCCGATAGCGAACGTCAAAGTTGGATACTTCATTTACATCATTAGAGTGAATTTTCCGACTGCCGGCAGGATGCGGACCAAAACGCAACTTGCCTGCGAATCCATTTGCGAAACGAAGAGAAGCTCCCGAGTGTCGAGGCGGATGCAAACGGGATGCCGCCCAGACAGGAGGCCACGTGGATGAAAAATAGACTCGCCAGTCTGCTTCACCAATCAATCATCTCAAGTTGAGCATCGTCGACTTCAATATTATGAAGCTACTTAAAGTGCCATCGTTAGCGTTCGGCGGTAGTGTACACATCTACGGTCGGTTATACCAATGCTTTCCCACGTGGAGCCGGCAATGGCGCCTATGCTCCATGTAAAGCGGAAGCGAGTAGGCAAACCGCGCGATAGAGACATCCCGATTGTTCAGAAAGAAAGTGGCGCCTCGCGATGCGGCGAGATGAGAAGTGAGCGAGCTCCATTCACCCGGTTCTGAGAAACAAGGTGTTGAAATCAGGTTTCGTACGGCGCATGTTTGACGTTTCTCATGTGGAGCCCGAGCGAAACCGTGTTCGTGAAACGCGCTAAACCGACCGACATCTCAGTACGCTTCGAATCGTGGTGTCGTACGGAACGTGTTGGTGCATTTGTGTTGTGTGCTTGGTGGTCGGTTCCGCTTCAGCGGATTATCGCTGCGATCTCATCGACGCAGAGCCCCATTAGCGAAGGTTCGTACGGTGCGAGTTGATTGTTCCCAATTAGCCTCCAAAGAGGTCGTTGAGCACAATAAGTAAAGCCATTTCGAAAAGTGAACGAAGGTGACTGTTGAGTAAATCAAGTAAAATCCTCGTGAAACAGTGAAATATCGTCATCTGTAGTTTATTGAAGTTCGTACAAAGCGTACACTACTGTTTCAGCTTGTTCCGCATTTCGTGAAGCACCGGAAAGCGTTGCTAACTTCACAGATGTGTCACACATGACGGCACTTACTGGGCCTTGAATGTAGCCAACCGACTGCTTCACTGTTACTACCGGTACTTCGCGTTTAATATATTGTGTGTTCAACAAATGGGAAGTGGAACGCGGATGCTCTTCGGCGGTGAAACTTTCGTACACAATTCCCATCCCCCTCACGTCGGGGGATTTGATTTATTTAGCGAGTCGTCTTTGTTTGTGCTTGTTGAAATATTGTGAATGAACGAGTGCCTGTGTGTGATTGTGTGTAAATATTTTACGTATTTTGTTGTTACAAACCCCCGTAAAGTTTCTGTGCTTCCTAATGAAAAATAAATATATTTAACGAGATGAATTGCTGGATGAAAGTTTGAAAGGATCGTTTACCGAAGTTGTTTGTGTAAGGTTGAACATCAGGAACCGCAATAAGGAATACGTGTGTCCCGTTTACAGTACCAACATCGAAGTAGCTGTAGAAGGATTTCATCATTTGTTATTTTGTTCACTTCGTTTGTTTTGCAGTTGTCGTGCAGATTTCTTCGTAAAACCGGATATAAAAAGATAAATTTCAAAGCAAAGGTAGGCCCAATTTTGCTTTAGAATACTTTTTATTGTAAGAATTATCAAATCTTTTCCGAAAATAAATTCATCCTATAAATTTCCTCCCCAGTCTTTTGCAGTATAAATCGGTCACACACTGTATTATCGTATCTGCAAAGCATCATATGTGGAAACTGTTTTTTACCCCCACATAATGTTCTTGTTGTCGGGCGCTTCTCGGCCGTATCTGTTTTGCTCGCCGTGTTCGTCCTTAATGTGAGTTTGATTTGCATCCTTGTCGGGAAAGCACGTTGTGCTAGTTTTCCTCGCCTTTCGCTTATCTCAGTTACCTGTGCCTTCACCCAAACCCTCCGATCGCTCCCATCTCATCGTCCACAAACGTTGCGTTTCGATTTCGTTGCGAAAAGGGAGATGGGCGTTTTGCAGACAGGGTCGGCGAAAACATACAAAATGGTGCCGGGGTTTTTAGCGAGGTAGCGCGACGGGGTCTGGCGCTCCATCGACGCCATAATTGTCCTTGCCCCGGGTCTGAAACGCTCGAGGTTATCAACAACAACAAAACACACCATGAGACATGCACACACAAACTAACTTCCCAGCACGCATACTACGCTCTGGGTTACGCACACACAAACACACCGTCATCATCATCGAACGGCGATCGGTCGTTTGATCATGCGACAGCTCCCCTTGGAGCTTTGACATGCAACCCTTGGATGCGGCAAAACATTTGGAAATGTTTTCCTTAAAGTGCACAATGGTGGACCAATGAATTACTCTACTAACTATTATAATAAATTAAAGTAATCATAAGCCTTAAAATATCCAAAGTTCGCTTAATGGTTCGTTGTATTAGGTAAAGTTAATGAAAATTGAATTTATATACGATAACTTTCTTTGGCAAATATTTGAAGCGAAACCAGTTTTAATTGTCCGCTAACTATCAAACGCTTGTTGAAACGAACCCCAGTACTTGTGAATATAAGTGCTTTGTAGTTTAATTTAATTAAATATGTACAGATTTTGTATTTTGAAAATCGTGTGCCATCTGTAAAGAAATATTTTTATGATTCATTTTTAAAATCAATGAAAGTCGTTTTTATTAATTTTGGCATCAAATGGGGAGCAAGCAACAATTTGAAATTTCATCCTAACAGTTTTCATTTGCAAAATTCTGGCGGTAACTTTACATTAAAATTTGAAAATATTGACTATCTTTTAAAAATCATCCTATGCATTATTGTTCAGCATAGAAGCGTCGCCAAACTGAGTCCGCCCTGGAGGGTTAATGGATGGCCTGTGCATTACTGCCGCATATTCCTTCCAACCATTTCCGTCTGCCCCACATCGCCAGGTTTGTGTCGTGCTGGCCGATGGTGGTGGTGGTGGTGTTTGCGTGTGCACTCCATCTTCCGTTTATGCCTTCACAACGGGCCTCGTTTCCCTTTCCCATTTACGGACAGATCCGTCAGTTCGCCATTAATTCGGAATCGGAGTTCGGCCTTAAAAAACCCCCTCGCTTCGGCCCGGCGGCTTTTACAGAACGCAAATGGGGAATGGCGATCTTGAGGGAAACGACAGGGAAAGTGGGCGTTTTTTGGCAGGGGGTGCGAAAATGGTTTGCGGTATTTGTTTGGGTGTTGTTTGTATCCGTCAGCGGTCGAGTCGGGGCCCGGCGGCTCGCGATGTCTAATGGCGAAGACCATTATAAACGAAGCCGCCTACCCGGATCACGTCTCGTTCGATGACTCCATGACAATCACTGCGCTCTTGGAATGTTTTTGAAGAAATTTAAAAGGCTTAACTTATAAACAATTTCTTATAACTTTTAAAAAATAATATATTCCAAACGGTATATGTTTAATGGTACAACATTTTCCAATGAATTCAAAATAATAATCTTACATTGATAATGTAACTAGTCTACATTAACAAATGGCAAATGGGTTTAATTTAAAAATTAGCGGTCACTCCAACCCCAGTTTGACGGGATGACCATATCCCCAATTCAGTGGACACCATGCTGCGTAATAGTTTCGATAGTAACACACAACCGGTTTTTGTCCACATTCACTTGTTTCCTGGTGGTTTTTCCTGCACTTGACTCTCGTTTTTGCCTGTCCGTACGCTGGCTAATGAAAAACATGTTTGACTTATTTTACGATCTCTGCAGCTTTTGCACGTGTCTCGCATCCGATGGCCTAGAATAAACATTTGGACGAAAATTTGACCACTCATAAAGCGAGGTCTGGTGGCAGATGGGTAAGAGTTGGGGGCCGGAATAAAATTAGATTGACTTCATTGCTGGCAGTAACCTGGTGGTAAATTGACGATGTCTGTGTTACTGTGCTGGTGGCTTCGGATTAATGCGTCGCAAATGAATTGACCACCATTTTGTGCAAATGGAACGTTGGGACAGTTATGGAACAGCTGGAAGTTTATTGGAGCACGTTGTGAAATGTACACCCCTTCTGTAGATGCTTATTTTAATGATATTTTCATCTCATTTATTAACAGTCAATACAGTAAAGCATCGTTATTATTGGCATATTTCAAACGTGCTTTTCCATTAATTAATCCATTGAATTTCATTGAGTTCAAAGATAATAGCAAAATACATTGCTAAATGCTTATTCTTTAAAAATCCACCTACCCTGCTTGAATCATCAAAACGGGTCTCAAATTAATGCTTTCATGAAACTTTATTTTTACTACCCAAAATTAAACGACTCCAGAAAGTTTCTATCGGCTGTGAAAAACCACTCCATTCACGGTGAACCAGAAAACACCTGCTCCCACAAATACCGGCGTGCAAAAAGATGCACCTCAGAAATGTGTTCCCCGCTTTCCCGTGCCTCAACGTTCACCCGTTGCCATAAAGACCTCTCCGGTATATACTGCACCCACCGAGTCATATGCATATTTGATGCACTTTTTAGGAGCATACGGGCAGCTTCTCCGGGAGAAGAGTTCTTGTTTTCGGCAGGACCGGTAGGACCGGTTTTGCTGCTTTAAAGTGCACGTGGGCAGAGCTAGGGGATTTTTCGAAGGAGACGTCGTCTGGCGAGGCGGGTTTTGTAGACACTGCAAAACATTCTGTTTGCTCCGACGGTGGTTGCTTAAGTGCATTATGCAGGTGTTTAAATGTTTATATTTACCGTGTGTGGTGCTGATGGTGAAAACGATGCTGAAACTAATGCTTTATAACACCCTCGTTGTAAAGGTGGTAAACCGAGCGTCTCGGGATGCTGGTGGTTGTGTTTAGATTGCTTTGGCTGGGCGTGAGCGCATAATGTTTGCAGTCAATTAAATAATCTCCCCGGAATTGGATGCCTTACCTCGGATGCCTTGCTGTTAATCACCTTATTCATAAAAAAATATGTCTGTGTAAAGCAATTTTTTTAATCGAAATCAATGTAAATTATAGGCTCTGTACACAATCACTGCAGTCTCAATAGATGTTTTTCTCTTGAATTGTTCCAATACGTACATTCCAAAGCGGTTCTATCACCTTCAAATGATCTCGTCCGCTCGTGTACGCTGCGAGGTAGTATTTGCAAGATTGTTCGCGACGTGCCGGAGGAGTTTGTAGCGATGGGAATTAATTACCCATGCGGAGTCGGAGTCAGGGGCCCTCATCACGTGGCTTCGTGTGTCGCCGTTTAAGATGCGCGTCGGCATCTCAGCTGTGCTCGTGGCCAAGGGCGGTGAAGTCATTCAACCATTTCGTGCTCCACAATTAGCGGGAGAATGTTAGTCATAGCTCCTATAAGGGAGTCATCTGAAATGTTGTGTTTCTTTCTTGGAAACAGGTGCTTACGTGACATGCCATAACCTTATCAATTTATTTTATTTCAAAATTATAAACCAACTTATTGGTATGATTTAATTCAAACTCTACTAAAATCTACCTAAAAATATTTTATTTTTTCCCTATGAAAAATGTAAAAAATCTCCCATCAAAATAAATAAAATGCAACTAAATTTGTTCAACATTGGCATGAATCCGTGTGTTCATTTGCCTCTGACTCTGGTGGTCGCAAGATGTTCGCCTATCGAAACACATTCGGTTCGTCAATGTGACACGTTGAAAGTTAAAAATAAAACCGTCCGTTTGACCGTCTTCATTAATACACAACCTCCATTTACACTTTCCCTAACCCAACCCTACTCTGCTCTGGGGGGAAATAAAATCCAAAGCGGATAGCTGCAAAAAGAAAAATCATCCTCCTTGACATTAGAAATTGTAAAATATTTTCACTCGCCCATAGCGCTCAACTAGTGCCAACATCTCTACCGGGATATGCTTGTGTCTCCTGAGACAACATTGATTCACGGACTGGCGCATTCAGTTTTGGTTGTATTTTATCGCTCGGTTTCGGTCGTAGCTCCCGGTACCTTCTCGACTCCAGGGACACAACTCAAGTTCGTCGTCCCAATTTGACCCTGAAACGTAGAATTGACTTCGACGGCATCCCATCGCAGCATTGTAAATCGCTGCGGAAATAAGCTGTTTTCGGTGAGTGTGAGCCGGATCATGTCTGTGCCAGCAAAGCGGAAGACCTGGCGATTGTATCGCGGCTGTTGACAGCTGTCATTACTAACTCGGCGCCCAAGAGTATCGCCGTAGTTGACTTAATCTCTGTCCAATCGCAAACACCACGGTTTGCTTTTGCGTTGGATTCCGCCGGATTTACCCAGCATCCGATTGGGATGGTCTTTGTAGCCCAACAATTCCTGCCCTTCAAGTGGAAGTTTATTCTGAGAGATTATTCTCGTTTGCCGTGCGGTACAGACGGCATTGCTGCCGTTTGTTTTTGATTAAATATTTGCTTTCGGTTGGTTCTCCGGTCTTGGGCGGGATGAGCTTATCAGCTGTGTGCTTCTGTTTGTTTATTGACCATTCATTGGGACGGGCTTCCTTATCAGGTTTAATTTCCATTGAGAATAGAAGCAGAACTACAAACATTTGATTAGAGTGATGATGTTCGAAGAAATGGTAAAACTAATAACATTTCTATAACTATCACACAGACCTCTGAAACAACATTTCCTTGAAATAGTTACCGGAAAGTCGATTATTTTTTCAAAATGCCAAGCTTGTTTTCGCAACAATTTCATCTCCTGCCTAAGCCAACTCTTTCACGCTAATGGATTGTTATTTTATTGCACTCCAAAGGGTAATATGAGCTGCGTTACGACACGAACTTTCACGAAAAAAAAGCGTGTGTCTCCTGCTCCGGTTTCCAAAGTGTCGTTAAGATGTTTCCATTTCGCAAAGCCTCCGTTGAGCCGGTGTCGCATAAATCATATTTACGATATAAATGAGTATCCAAAAATAACTAAGCGCGTGGCGAGAAGTTTTCCCCAGTTTTCATATGTAGCACGGTGGCTCGCATTCGTATCGGCACGACGAAATCTGTCAAATAAATTGCTGTAAGTTTCTTACAGTTGCGTACAAAAGTCAAACAAAAACGTTGAAATATGGTATGTTTTTAGTAAGCAAAAATTCAATCTACTTTGGTAAAATGTTATACACCACTGGATGACTTATACCGGATTGTTTCAGCTTCAAATTCAACTCTTCTATGTGAATACATTTCTACACGAGCCCATCCATCGTCAATTTTATTTATGACACATATCAAGCCCTATCAATCCACTCTGCTACTTATTCAGACGAGCTAAATCATCATTGTTCGCTTTTTTATTCTGGCAGCACAGTAAAATTTATCATTAGTTTTTCCACATACACCTACCCATTTCGCTGCTGATATTGACACGATGGTAACATTATGGTAGGCAACTTCATCATATATCCTCTCGTTCAGCGCTACAGTCGGGCAAGAGCCCGATGCTCGTTAATATTTATTGTTTCATTTTATTCTCCTGCCGTTCCTGACGTGACACATCGGTAGCAAAAAGGTAATACTGTCTGAATGTAATTTGTAGTCGTAAAAACCAAGGTTACGTACAGCTTGCACGTTGATACGGGAACATGCTGACGCATTGAAACAATCATTTGAAACCACACAGTAAGGGCAAATGGTAGGAGAAGAGGTTAAAATTAAAATTGGTTTCTACCAAATAAGCCTCGGAGGGTTGATGTGATTGCCACCTAAACACTGTGCCACCTAATGTATGTATATTTTCAATAAATGTTTACTTATTATATTTCTCGAGGCTTGTAATATAAAGCTCGCATAAATGAAATAAATTGTATGAAAGGAAAAAATAATAAATAAACTTTTTAACTAAAGGGTACGAAACTAGTCTACCAAAAAGTTGTCCTCGTTATGTTGTTGTATGACGAGACGGGCTGACGAAACAAAAACCAAAGAGCTAACCACCCGACAAGCAGATTATGTTGGACATCCCAAGACAAGTATCGTCGACTTTGGCAGGGGAAAACCTTTCGCCAAACAGTCACTTGGTCACAAGAGTGATTAGTTGAAGGCATGTAAAAGCCGGCAAACGCTCGCACACCCAACGCACGCGACCTCTTGCTCACTTTACGGTTTGCAGCTAAGGTTAAGCCAACAAATCGTGGTGTTCTTTTCGTAGCTCTCTTGTTGCCTCGTTCGTTTCGTTTTCCGTTCTCGACCTACGCGAGCGTTTTGTTTACAACGGACGCATCTCCACCCCCGTGGAGGCCCTTTTTTCTCGATTCCAACACGGCAAAAACGTTGAATGATGCGGAAAATTGTGGTCGCTTCCCCGGCCGGGAAGGAAAATACCCCGGGTGAAAATGGGAAGGGAGACGGTGTGAACATACGCACTTTTCCCTCTTAGACAAACACCTGCATCGTCCGGCTGGGCACTCACCGGGGTGGGGGGAGGAACAGGGGGAAAAAACGTTTTCCGTACGACGAGAAAAACCGGTCGCTCCCAAACTGTCTGCCGCATCCGCAGCTTGGCCGAGAGCGCCACCACAAACAATCAAACAGAACTAATGATGTAAACAGTCCATCAGTTCGGGAACGGCTAGGGCGACCCATCCCCCTCAAGTCTGTGTGTGACGTGAACATCCTCCTCCCGCGTGGATAAACACAGTTGGCCCTTGGCCGTCGAAGGGAAAAGACACATATGCACCCACACGACCGCGAACACGAACTGACGTCGGAATTGACCGAAGAGAATGAAGAAGATCAACGTTAATTAATGGCAATTGCCGGTTGACATGCGTCAAGAGCAAACGCGTCAGCGGGCGAATGTTTTGAGTGGCCATTTTCTTTCCGCTCGGTTTTTTCATTCGAGTATCATTTGGAAGCTCCAACACTACCAAACGACACGGTTTTTGGAGGGAGGATCAACGTGTTATGGCACACCCTCGCTCGGTGGATGGTTTTTGAGCTGGGCAACAGTTTGTCACATGTCACGGGCGGGTCTTTTTGTCTTCTGCTCCATGGCACACCAAGGGAAAGCCCTGGTGCCGTTCCGTGCAATGTCGGGGTTGTGATTTTTTTAACGACAGCTGTAACAACACACTCCCGACCGTGGGCGAACTGGTGGCTTATGGTTCGCGCGTTTCGGCACTCGCCGTTTTCGTAAGGCAGTTCATGTTTTATTCAGTGTGACCGATGATGATGGTGTGTTGTGTCGGTGAGTGAGTTCTTCCACGGGCAACTTCTTTGACTTTTTCGGCTCACTCGTCCCGGGGTTTTACTTAAGCACATCTCCCGTGGAGTAATGGTGATGTGCGTTGTTAAGTTCCGCCTTGATTTAGTCCCGTTTCGTGTGCGATGAATTACTCGTTTTTTTTTACCCACTCCAAGCTCACGCCGACCATTGCTGGTATGGTATGGATGTCGTGTATTGGTGGTTTATCATTCCCGCGTGTCTCACTTGCTTCCGCGTCCGACACTGCTGACCTGACCGAGCCGTCCAAAGGACGTCCACATCGTCGCCTGGTTTGTCTTGCCCTTTGCGGAAAGTCACCGAATGATTTGGTGCGCTGCGTCAACCTGTGAGTGCCGGAACGTGTATGCATTATTTATCGAGCGACGCACCGGAGGTGAATGGCGGAAGAAAATTACACCGAAAGCAGGACGACAACGATGACGCACCAGTAGTCATAATTTTCACCGTGATCAAACATTGCCCCGGTACCTTTGCCCCTCTCACCCGGCTCCGGAAAGGCGGTTCCGGTTCCGGTCGCCCAAAAAAAAAAGGGCAAACCTCTGCCAATGTAAACAAATCCCGCCGGGGAGTGGATGGATGGTTCGGAAAATCGGTGTCGCAAAAAACGCTTTGACGCAGAAACGATCGGCAAAGATATCCGGAAGTTTATGAAATCATTTCCCGCCCGGGGAAACGCCGCGCTTAGCTGGGCGGGGTTTTTTTTTGCTCGGCTGAACGTTTCATAAAGTGATTCATTAATCTTTTCGCACCACCGATCGAGTGCTCTCATAACCGTGGGATTTTTTCGCACCGAAGCGAGTGGTATTTTCATTTTCGGATACCGTTTTCCTGTTACGCTTTATTTTCTTCGCACGTGTGTGGGAAATTTTCCCGGGTGCAGGTGTTGGGTTGTGACGGCGAAGATGTAACTTTCCCAACCGCGATCGGCAAATCATTCACGCATGTGATTCGTTTTCAATTAAGCCGCCATCAACCGCTCTTGAGCGCGTCGAACGTTCCGCTTCATCATCGTCAAAATTTTAATTCGGAATTTGATTGAAAAACTTGAGAAGGGAATTTGATTTCGAAACCGACGTAAACGGAGCAAAGTGATGGAAACAAGATTCAACTTGAAACAATCTTTCAACCGTGTCAATTTGAGCAACTGGTTTCCGCTGGCAGATTAATATATCTTGAAAATGATTTTCGTTTCGCTCGCGGAATCACCGAAAGGTGTTTGAAACTTTTGCCTGGGCGTAAAAATTCAAACCGATTATGGTATCATTCGGAATCTGTTGAGCGCTGAAAACTCTCCGTTTGAGTAACCCATTTGTGGAAGTCAAACAATTTTACAAAATGGCGCAAAGCCGTGCAGCTGATGATAAGAAACCAAAATTGTTTGTACACAAACGTGAAGCTGGAAAACGTCTTCCACTATCGCGTTCGAGGATGCTAGAGCTGGATCGATCAAAGCGGAGCGGTTTTGCATCGAATTTTCCCGCCCAAAACCACCCGGCTACGGCATGGTTTTATTTCTCTTATCCAAACATTTTCCATGTGAAAATATTTACATCCCATCCGGGCGTTTTTCCGCCCTCCCCGACATGCGCGTCATGCCACCGTTCCCGGCGAATGGAACGGCACGTAATGGAATCATTTTACATTTTCCCTAGGATTTCCACTCCACCCAGGGTGGGGGAGCGGGGAGGATTATCAACCCGCCTACACCGGCCCTTTTTCTTGGCTTGGGAAGGTTTCGGTCGGACCAAAGTGCGGCTGTGCTAAAGGGAAATGGAAGAACAAACAGACCGGATCAGCACACGCAGGTTGGAGTGCGTGTATCCTCGCGGGTGATGAGGAGAATGCGTGCGTTCCGTGTGGGGCCAGTTTTATAGCGCCATTTTTACGCGCCACGCAACTGCACGCCTCGCCGGAAACGATGTGCGAGATACATTTTTCATGGTGGCCACTAATAAAAGATCATCTCGAGGTGGTGTCCCGTGTGAAAGGGCCCCGAAGGTGTTGTGCCTTTCGGCCTTGGTGTCGTTGCCGAGGGCAGCAGGAGTATCATCGTGCGCTGATGACGATCATTATTCATGGAGTTGTGAAGCAAGAAGTCAAGTGAAGAACCTATTCGTTTCCAGAACGTGGAGTACAACGTCACGCTTTTCACAAACGAATATCTTTCTTTGCTTAACGTTTATTTTCTTTTCATGTGGGATGTATCCGTACGACAAATATTTCTCGCAAACATCAGCTAAATCAGCATCGTAATAATGCATATTTGGTTTCGTTATTACGCATTCCACGCGTTACTAGCGGCGCAACAAACTGAGGCGATTTTATATGCGATCGTTTTCTCGCCCAATGCGGCCACAAATTCTACAGGCCTCCCATTGCCACAGAAGCCGTATGTTCGTACGATTTTTATCTAGATTCACACATCTCACAGGCTGGCAGATATCTCGGAGCCAGCCGAAAGCGGGAAATGTGGAAGGATAAATTCCGCCGGCCGGATGCTGGTAGGCCAAGACGTTTCGCCTGTCGCTCGGTAAATTTACAGCGCAAACATGCAAATAAAGATGGATCGCACTCGACAGTTTTACGTGCCACCGGCAACGATGGAGTCCCCGGGTACCAGAAGGACGTACACGCACACATACACACGCGCGCGCCCAAGAAATACATTTGATGTGAACAATGATAATGTGAAAGTCAAGGCGCAAGTAATGTTCCACGCCGTTTTTGGGCCTTTTGATGACGACGATTGTGTGGAAAATTATTCCACGCGTCATATTTTCAAGTGGGTGGTGTGAAAGGAAGGGGTGGGTGGGGGAGGGTGGTGGATTGGCAAACACAGCGATCTGCATGCCCGGCCCGATCTATACCACTTTATTGCGGCGAATTGCCCCCCGGGAGTGACGGCTTTTCATGTGGCGGTAAGCGTGCAATAATCGTAAATACTGTGAAATTGGATGAATGTTTTACGGGAATCTCCACTTTCCGCTACGATTGGCATTTTTACGCCTCGAGAGTGCGCGGTTGTGGCAATGGTTATGGTTGACAAATTCGACGCTCCGCAGCTCCGTGGTTTGGGAGCGAATTGATTTAAGGTCCCATTTTATGCTGGCACTTTGAGTACTTGGAAGGAAATTGAAGTTTCTTTTAAGCAAATGATTTTAAAATTTATACCTACCTCTCGATTTACGGCCGTTCATTAGAACATTTTCTGGTTAACCTTTGTAAAATTTAACATCTTACGCTTGATTTAAAAAAATGAACTTGGTATTCATTTTATGTAGTGATTTTGGAAATTTATCCAAATACCATTTAGCTTTCAAATTTAATGCTATTGTATAGCTCTCCAAATTTTCACACTTAAGTTATGGCTAACCATTTTTCTCTCTTTCATCTTTACAGGTATGTATTATTTTCCGGTTGAAGTGCTGAAAATCCTTCCTTCCATTCATCCGTGTACGATGGTTGTAAGAATTTCCCCCACCAACTCTTGCTGTCACTTGCAGCGTCGAGCCTGTGAGGAAAATAAATTGTCATCTTCCCTCAAACTGTCACTCAGCCTAAGAACGGCCTGGGCTGGGATTGGAATTTGCGACTTCATCATCCCTTCTCGTCGATGCCGAATTGCGATTCTTCCCGACGACGGTAATAACGTTTCCATAATAACAAACATTCCAGCGCCACCAGGCGCCTCCATTCGGAAGGAAATTCGGCACCAGGCGCCTCCATCCATGCATGCATGCTCAGGGTGCGTGTTTCCAGTGGGTTTTGAGAAGAGGCTAGGTACGAATATACACCGATTTCGAGCGAGTCAATCTCGAAGCTCCAATCGCCACAGCACAGGCG
Organism: Anopheles ziemanni; assembly: GCF_943734765.1. NCBI lineage: Eukaryota > Metazoa > Arthropoda > Insecta > Diptera > Culicidae > Anopheles > Anopheles ziemanni. The sequence goes on from NC_080705.1 coordinate 80,112,417, forward strand.
CACGATTACGCTAACGAACCCTTCGTGCAAATGGCGCGCGCTGTCGGGACCGGTCTCGTCGTTATTTTCTCATAATTCCATTTATTCAAATTGCCATCTAAATCTGCTCCGCGGGTTTGCGCCGGTCGCGTGTGCCGGCGAGAAACGATTCCATCCGTGCACACGTTTGTGTCGCGCCGCTGTGATTTCGCAAAGTTCTTTACTTCATTTGCCGCCTCGAGCGTCTCTGGGTGACTTCAAAATTTAAAATAACAACAGCAATCTTGGCTGCCTGGTTGCGTGTGTGTGAGTTTTTGCTCCCGCTCGTGTTACACGTGTTCCATTTAATCCGGGGCCTGGGCGAGACTGTTCCGCTACCGCAGCGGTCGTGCGAGCCCATAAATTGATAAATATGAAAATGAGCTTAAAATCTCGGCCGAACCGAAACGATGTGCGAACGCTCCGCTTGGAATCGCAAAGCCGGATTCGCTGGCAAACGCATCCATGGCCTGATTGCGTCGAAGCCTTGGTTGTGTTGCGTCGCACACAATCATAAACATAATCTTCTCAATTGAGGTTGCGCGCTTGCCTTTGGTGGCAACGGATTGGTCTTGTGTTACTTCCAATACTTTTGCTACGAGTAGTTCGTTTAATATTAGTTGGAAAATTTGAAATTGAACCTAAACCAAACATTTGAAGGAGGAGCCCCCAAACTGAAATATAAAATTGTATTCTATCCGTTGAAACAACCAAAAGGTTGTGAACACAATGTAATAAATTTTCGTCAACACAATCTCGTATATCCTGGGTTAAATGACTACTTCCAAATGGATCCAAGCGAACCATCTCTGCCCGCTTTTTAGTTTCATTCCCCCGGAGAAAAACAAACGTTCACCGTTGCTTTATTGAAGATCGCTTCCACCGAAGCGCACGCTGCACAACGCGACAATCGTTTTAACTCCCGCTAGAGATTGTTATACAAAAACATACTGCAAACCACGACGACCAACCAAACCAACGCCAAAAGAGAAAAGGTCGCCCAAAGGATCGACCCAATGTTTTCGGTTTCCCGAGTGGTGGTCCCGGAACAACCCCATTCCCGGGCAATAAATACGCTTTCGTTTAATGAACACACGCAATATTCCCACGCCAGTTCCGGCGGTCCCAGCGTTGTTCGTATATGTTTGTTAGTGTGTGGATGAAGAGGGATTCATTAGCAAAATGGACGGTCATCCATAAAATTAGCAGGACGCAGTTTCGCACGCAACATAGAAAATCCATTTTATGTTCGCTACGGATTTTGTCTCTTTTCAAGGATTAGATTCCCGGGCGTTTTTTAAAATCGCTTAAAACTTGATGTTCTTAACTCGGAAATTGTGCCTTTTTGGTTACTTTAAGTTTCAAATGAAGGCCGGGTCAGCTGAGCAATTTCACCGCCAAGCCTTGAACAACGGAATTGCCTATCGAAGCTCGGAAGATCATCGCAAACTTCAGTATTTTGGTATGGCCAGAGACGGTCGTTACGCCATACCGTTTATTAGTAGAATATTTAATCATCGAATAAATTACTAAACCAAAGTCAAAAACAAACACATCCATGTGGAATGAGTAGATAAATAAAGCTTAGTTTGTTACAAAAACGCCGAAAACAGTAATCCATTTTTTCAAAGATCTTGTGTGACAGTGCCTTGCATGGTTAATGAAAATTAATAGTAGCATCGGGATTCAAACGAAAAAAGATCATAACGAAACTAAAATATATCCAAATAGGATGTGAACAGCAGAATTTGGTAGTGACTTCTAAGCAAAATGACCTAAAGCTATGATCAATACGAAACAAATGTGGAAACTTAAAGTTTAAACTATAAATTAGAGGGAAGGTCTTTGACAAAGTTTGATGGGTTCAAGGGAAAATGAAGCAGGTGGAAAATGTAATTCTCAAACCATGCAATATGCCTCTTCGTATATCCTTAAAATATCTTAATATTTCTTGCCACTTCATCAATAAAGTCAACTTATGAAAAATAATTCATCATTCATTAGTCGTTTCCAAAGTCCGTCACGATTCGATCGAGAACTGGTTTGCGTCACTGGACCATTAATTTATGTAATTTAGAAATCAAATCTGTACCATCGAAGACAAAGTCTGCGCGAGACCTCTCTCCAACTTTGTCCCTGATGGTGCTATAGATAGTTGAAACTTTTAACCACTTGGTTCGCGAACAGCTTCTGTTTCCCGTGTTGCTGAAAGCGTCTCATTATTTCCCTCACATCCTCCACTTCTTGAAACTTTGTAAAACCCAAGCGTTGCCTGGAGACAACTGCGAGCTGACAAGCGGTTGACGGGTTAATTTGCCTTCGACCGAATATTCTTTTCCCTTCGTAACGACAAGATGATTGGAGTTTCAAGGCGGCCACCTTTAGGGAAATGCCCGGCAAGCATCCCGGCGACCGGGATGTTGAAAGTTTTCCCCCAAAAGACCGAACCAACCGATCCCGTGCCAGCCAGCTGTGGGCCCGCAGGCGTTTCGGATCAATTTACGGCATCGATGAAGCAAAGCCGCGACTTTTCAGTTTTGTGGTTGCTCGGGGCTTGGTTGAACCGGTGAAAACTTGAAAGCGGTGAAAACCTCGCACGGTTTCGGTTGGGAAACTTTCGTTCTATCCGAAGAAAGCTGCCAACAGAAAAGGCCTTCGATCCCGCACAAAGATTGATTCCATGGTGACGATCTAATTTGTCTTGAAAGAAGGAATCTAATTTGATTTAAAAGGTTAGATTAATTAGGCTATAGTGAAGAGTTGTGGGCTTCTCATTTTCTTCAATCTATTTTACTATAAATTAGATTTTTAATTGAGTTTGAGCTTTGTTTTAACCTTCAATAATAGAATATAATATAAAACCGACTTTTTATAGATCCTAAACCTAGTTCTTTTGAACAAATAATAAGGACACCTCGAAGCCAAAGAGAGCAATCTTTTCGGTGAGTTATGGACCTCTGACGCATTAAAAACTCATCCACTCGATTATACACCGCTTTCCTTCATATTTTCCATAAACAAACCGTTCCTTTACGATCGAGAACACGTGAAGTCAACCCAAATTTATGAACCATGAGGGCCCCGAAAAATTCATCGCTTCTGGGGAAACACTTTCCCACCTGCACATAAATCGCACATAAATAATCCACGGACAGTTGTGTGAGTATGGTCGGGGGGAAACTTACAACCACCTGAACATGCCCTAATTTTTCATCTTCATCATCCATCATAAGGTCTTTGGCGAGGTAGCAGCTGCTTGGCGTAAAAACTTAACCGCTTGAACTTTCTTCCAAATTTGAATGGTTTGCAAAGAATCTTGAAACTCGCTTGAAAGGATCTTCAAAAATGATCCTTTGTCTTTCGCTGCTTCTTTAAGAGTCACCTCGATTTTCTGGAAAAACCATTCCTGGACGGCGCTGCACGCTGGGTAATAAAGTGACTTAATTTCTTTCGCTTATCAGATCGTAGCTGAATGCTTCAAAATAACAACGCCCTTAACCGAGCTAGGGGAAAGAATGAAACTGGCTTCTGTTCTCACGCTCGCCCCACCGAGGTACTTACCACGCACACAAACATACCCACTCAAAAGGGTGGGACGCGCGATTAACGACGATACTTGAGAGGTTTTAATTCGCTGCCATAAAAGTGTACTGCTGTTATTACATTGCCACAGCTCGAGCCGTTTTGCTTTAGCGGCGTACAAGTAAGGGTATGACCGAACGTGGAAGGGTGGGGTGTGCCAAGGGATCTCGGAGCAGCACATCGCACGTCGGTAAAAAGTGCTGAAATCAAATTAAACTTCACCGAACCACCAATCGAGACAGGCAGCAAGCTCCATCGTGAGGCCGAAGGCGCTTTTCTTCGTCCCCAAAGACGACTGACCTTTACTTTTTCATTTCTTCGACCACCACCACTACCGGAATGGTCTCGAAAGGAAGCTTGAGCGGACCGTTATTGCTTCCCACCGGTGGGTCATTATTGTTTTGTACCCCACCCCAGAAGCCCTCGATGGCTCCCGACAGCGTGATTGCAGCGGACCATCGTTCGACTATCAAAGAGGAAAAGAAACCAATACCAGACCACTCCTTCCACCGGGGAAGTGATGAAAGTTACCTACGAAAGCACGCAAGTTGGGCAACTTTTCAAAGCATCGTCAGTGCCGAGGAACTCATAATCGTCTTATCTGCTTCACGGTCGCTCGCAGCAGCCCGGCTGCCTGTGGGGTTTTGCCCTACCGCTGCGATGGCACGATGGCGATACTCGTCCGGCACGTGTGTGTGTGTGTTTGTTGTTATTTTCCAAACACTGAAACAACAGAAATAATTAATGCAACATTCTTGCCCTCGTCGGAATGGGTTCCGAAAGGTTTGCACGTGGCACAACATTTGCCGATAGAGTGTGTGCCATAAGCGGTGCATCAGAATCGAATCAAATTGCTCTTCGGGAATGATGTTTTAATCAAACCACTTACGTCACTTTCCAGAAAAAAAGATTTATACTTCCCATCGCCTTCGGCTGAGCTCGTGATGGAAATATTCGGCCTGCAAAACTTTCGATCGAAGAAGATTTTCAAAGTCAAAAAGAGTCATAAAACAATAACAAAGTTGAAACGATCATATGTGTAGGAGGCGCACGTCTTGACGGGAAGAGAGTTATTTGGGCTAAACTTTTTCTTTAGTTTCAGTTTCAAGAGCCAATATGTGGAATATTTAATCTCGAAACTGAACAACATTCTATACAGACGGTCCCGGTGGAAAAGTCGGATTTAGAGTCGACTTGCCGTACACTTTGTTTACAGTTGCATTTGCTTCCTTGAGGCAACTTTTGGGTAGTTTTCCGTTATGCCTTTCGAAAACATACCCTTTCGTTGAGCAAGAACCTAATATTTGGTCCTTTCTTTTTTCTTAACTTTTTTTTCTGACATCGCAAGAAGATACCCCGCAAGAAGCTCAATAAAAGTTGACATTTATGGATTTGTCTTTGTTTCGATTGTCCCTTCCTTCGAGGCAATAGAGTTCAAGGATTCGGAATGGTCAAATGTAGCTTCCTTGAAATCGCAAAGAAGAAGGTTGACTGTAATAAATTCGAAACAAAATGTCGATTCATAAGGTTTACAGAAGCTTAAATCGATATTTTATAGTTTCCATGAAATCAAAGGTATAATAAACTGTTTGTGTTAACTCTCTGTTGTGTAGCATTATTAGTTTGTCTATATGCTTGTCTATAGTAAATATTCCTTATTTAAACAAAAATGTTATCAAACCATGTCTTCGTTGTTGTAACAAACAGTTTTACTATGTTTGCTTTTTTCTTCGGTGTTCTCTATTTATGGCAAGTATGTTTGAATACATTTTCCAGTCAAATATTATATTTTCTCCCGGAGAAACATGTCCTATCAAACTTTACACAGAGCTCCTTTCTTCAACCGAGAAACAACCTGAAACGCAAGCCCAAGCCAAACAACTGCATACGTATGGGTTGGAAAAATAAGCCCACACACAACAGCCTCCGTCTCGCCGCAGGCTCCGGGCTTAGCCCAGTGCTGCATAAAATTTTATCACTTTCGGGAATGTTTCTTGAAAGATATGTGTTTTACGACAGCCGCCATCTTCAGCGAAAAACCCCTCGGAAAAACCCAAAGGTCTGTACGGCCGGTAACGTCTTCACGAACACACGGGTCCGACGAACACACACAGTTCTGCTTTGGAGACGAGTTTTTCAGGGAGGCCCAAAATCCCCTCCTCCCCCCCGCGCGCGATTTCCATCCAACGCCCCATTTTTCCTCCCGTCGGCTCGACGTTGGCCGAAGTAGAGTTGGTTAGTTGTTTATTATTTCTGTCCTTCAATGTGTTCCCTCGAGTGGGTGTACCGAAAAAAAAAGGAAGGATACTGACGGAGGCGAGGAAGACGGTCGTTAAACTCTCGGGCAACTTAACGCCAAGGCGTCCCTTTCCGTAGCCCGTCGAGAGACCCGTCCCCGCAGGCGGCGGTCAACGGACAGCGAGATACTAATTTCGATAAAGAATAGGGTCCCATCGTCAGATCGTTGAAAAGTTGAACGCAAACTTTTGACAGTCGGAACCAGAACGGTCGCTCTCTCGTGACAAGTCCTTGCCAAGTAAAGACGAAAACTGGAAGCCGGCATCTTACAAGGGTTGTGCATGTCCCTTTTTCCGCTTGTCTCGCACCGAATTTCGCTCCGCCTTTCCGACGTCCCACAGTGTCAGGTGTGTATTTCGTGTTGACAACTTGCGGAACGACGAACGAATGAGTTGTTGGGGCCGTTTCGCAGCGGCTCCGTATCTTATCGTAAATCAACTCATTTTTTGTTCACCTTCCGTTTCGTTAATCAACCCTCGGCTTCGTCCCGCGCGTTCACGAGCTCATGACAGGTCGCATGCAGGACGACAATTTATTGCATTCCTTCGGTGTAAAGGTCCGAAACGTTGGAGGGTCGCTCGGTTTTGCGTTTATAGTGGAGTGTGGTTGTTAAAATAAAAGTTTGTGAGTAGAATATTGGAGTGGTAGCTTCTAGACAATTTTGTCTGTCGATTAAATATATTAAGATTAAAATTTTAAAACTAGTTATTACTATGTAACCAATTCGATCATTGAACAGAAAATAAGCATTTTAAAAGGACAGAAATAAGCTATAAAAACTCTATTAGTTAAAATACTCTAATAAACTTTAGTCAAATGACTAAGTCTTCTTAAGAAAACATGATATTTTCACATAGACAACATAAATATCGTACAAGATTTCAAATAGGCTTTTATTAACCCCTTCACAGTTTTGCCCAAGCCTGTCTCGGGCAAGCGGATGGAATTTGTACTACTTTGCCCGAGCCTGGTTCGGGCAGTTTTTTGTCGCACGTTTTGTTTCTACTTTCGTTGCGCGTCGTTTATTTCGAGCGTACCTGCGTCTAAAACACGATCTAACGTGTTTGTAAACTTGTATTCATATATTTAACACTAATCGATGCAACTGTACCAAAGTGTTGCTTATTATCGGTAGTTTTATTGTTGATCACAATAACAAATAATTAATAATATATGCAAACTGACCATCATTTGATAAAAAAAAATCGCTAAATTTTTCGAAAAATATAATTTTTTCTTCGTTTCTAGATCAAAAACTATAGAAAAACGCAAAAAACAGTGTGACAATTTTTTGAGCCATTTTCTCAACTTAGCAGAAGGGGTTAATCAATGTTTCTTTTATTTAGAGTAGAAGACAGTCAATGTTTCATTTTCATCCTGTACTTCATTTTAATTCTTTCACGTCACTTTGACATGTGAAGACTTCAAACCTAACATTCTATTATTGACATTTTTAAAAGGAAGCAATATCATCACCATGTTCATTCCATTAGTGTAAAATAACATGCCATCGACAAAGGACATTTGAAGAACTCCGCGAGCAGGATTGACGTGCGCTAGTCAAGGTGATGCGATTCGCGGTATCTTCCGCCGTGGAAAAGAATGTATGTCAATCCGGAAGCTTCAAGTGACAAGTCACTGTGAATAAAAATTCACCTTTCCGCCGCCCGTGGGCGGAAGCGAACGTCAACCAGGCCCACGCTCTATTCGGTCGGCGCTCGGTGCCGATTGCAATTAGTGCTAAAAGCAATCGATTATTCGGCCTGACCTTTTTCCGACGTCATTTCATTTTTTTTAAATCGCTTTCTGGTTTCCTTTCCATGATAGCACCGCTCGAATGAACAGGAAATGTTTTTTTTTCCTTCTTTTTTTTGTGAAAATTTTTCTTTTCCATTCCATCTTTTCCCGCCACCATCTTGGTGTCCCACGTGCCTTCTTGCCCGCGGGTCATCGATCACCGTCGTCGGGTCGTCGTAGGGTTAATTCGAAGGGGCTGTTCAGCAAAAAAGGGCCCCCACCAATTTTCGGTCGTGACCGATGGCAAAAGGGCACCGGAGAAAATGACTTTCCTCGGTGTACGATGGACGAATGTGACATAACTCTATCCTCATCCGTCCCTTTTCCCGACGTGGCTTTGAAGAGTTTTCGTACGCAAAAGTGGTGAAGTTAGATCCTTTTTCCTTTTTCCAATCATCATTTTTGAAAGCGGAAGAAGTATGTGTGTGTTTGTCCGTGTCCGGGTTGTCAAAAATATTTCCTTTTTCCATCGTGGGAAAACATACCAAATATGTCTGTATGTTATTAAATGGTATCAAAATGTTTCTTTTTCCTCAAACTCCATTTATTTTCAAGAAGGATTGACGAGTGATGCTGAAAAATATGTATCAATTTTCGTCCTCTACCGTGCGCATCTCTTATTGTCGTTTGACTTTTTCGATTTTTCAAGCACTCTTCAACCTTATCTTCACACACAAATTTTCTTTTCCATCCCAGTGTGATCCCTCCGATCGCAAGGCACGCACGTTTCCATGTAAGAGAGTTTTCGTTTTCATGTGGAAAAGAACAGAAAATTTCGCTGCTCAAAATTTTCCTACAGCATTTTCCCACCCGTCACGGTCAAACACGGGTCGGTTTTGACAAACACATCAAGCGAATGGGTTCATTTGTCTTTCTGCGTCGCCCCGTTCGCCTTATGAGGAGCAGGCACCCTCAAGAATTGTCGTCGTGGAAAAACGATGTTCGATTTCCCATATTACACCATCGCTGTGCGCACACGGGGCGAGTGTGGCTGTCATCATTCTCTAGCGGTGTCATTTTTCTCCATTTTTATCCTGGCCCAGCAGGGCACGTATTCGGAGCCCTTTTTTATGGCATTGAAAACGAGTGTTCCCGGAATGTTTAGTTTTTTTTGTTCTTTCCGCCGCCGAGCCCCGTCGAGTTCTTTATCAGTTTTTTTTTGCACAACGGACACACACACACTAAGGCAGAGACAGACAGACAAAGAATATGCGAGGATGCGAGGGGTTGAGATTTACTCGGCAGGGGTTGATTGTGGAACGTGATTCTTTTCTTGTCCGTTCGAAAGGAAGAAAAAAACGTTGGAAAGGACGCGTGAAAACGTGTGCGTGCTTCACATCGATACGCTATCGGACGGATCCCTGCTGCGCCTTTTTGCATGCCCCAAAGCTACAGTTCCTCGTCTCGGAGAAGGGAGGTGAAGGCACGAACACAATGGTGGTTTGCGGTTTTGAAATTTTCCAACCCGTACGCAGCTGGTGCCCGGTGTTCATGACAATCATGACAACGATAGCTCGGCCCCATGGACAAAGGCGCATCCCTGCGGTGAGGGATGCGGGATGCAAACCATCCACAAAGTACATTTTTATTGCCCCGGCATGTCGCCGTTTTCCCGCTGTGACTGTGTGTTCCGGAATGTGTCTTTATTTATTTTTCCATTCGCTCGTCTCGTTTTTCCCCGGAATTCCTACTTTCATGGGAAGCGGACCGAAATGTCATGACAGAACTATCGGGCTGCTACTTCTTGCCTAATTATGATTCACCCTCGGCTCGATTCGCCGTTGCAACATCGTACAAATCTGCCCCGACCGATTGCGAAATGCACGATGATATGGCGCTTTCCCGAGGTTCTAGGGGGGGGTTTTCCGCCAACGCTGTCGAGGTTCGGCCGCCGTGTTTGCGCTCCGCACACGCCACACCGCAATTCATTGACCCAAATTGTGTGCGCTCGGCGTGCACGTTTCCCACGCCAGAGACCTTGCCCGTGACAGTTCTTTCATTTGCGATCGTCATAATCCGGGCGCGATATCCGATTTAGAACTTCCGCTTCGTTTCGCAAACATTAGCAGCTCCGTTGGTGCCGGTTGGTGCCGGTGGTCTGAGGTTTTGAGGCACGGCGTGCTGATGTTTGTGATGTGCTTCCCACCCACCTCGACCAACCCCCAAGGGCCAGCTTCCTCGAGCCGGTATTGTGCTATATTTTATATGAAACACTAGACACTCACCACACGCCGACATGCGAGAACGAGAACTCCGGCATTAGCAAACCCCCCCCCCCTCCCCTGCCAGGGGAGCGGTTCAAGGATCGGCTGTCGGCTTGTTTTGTGCCGCAAGTAACCGCAAAGCTCTGCGACTGGCGCTTTCCCCCCACCATCAACCTCGTCCGCCATCGCCAAACGGAAGCGGCTGTTTCCGGAAAATCGAAAATCCATCATCCACTGCATCTATGACCCTCACCTAACCTTCTCCAACCTTCCACCTTGGGGTGCCTGGGGCGGAGGGAGGGGAGGGACCTTGGATCCACTTTTCGGGTCCTCCCCCCCCCCTGCACCCCTTCTCGCACCCTCCCAGCGTAAAACGAAACCACAACTAATAGCACACATCATTATTTTATCGCAAGCGATTCTATTTGCTCCACCCTCTCTCCCACCCAAGGTGGGTTTCACTCCCCTTCTCTGATTTGGGGGAGCGGTTTTTGGGAAGATTCGAATCATGCTGTGCGCCATCCGTACGCCATCTAGCCGGCAGCCTGGAGGGTGCTATTCTGATGAGCCGTTTCGATGATGTCATTCGGCCAGATATTCACTCGAGCTCGCGCTCTTATATTTCCGCCCGCACCACCCATTGCACCCTCGGTGGGTTGTAAACATCGGGTGAACTAGTTTTTGCCAGGCCTAGAACCGACTGCGGGGAAGAACAAGAGCACGAGCGGGTGCCAACGCAAGACAATGTCCTTATTTCGGAGGGAGGGCGATGTATGTTGAAGCCCAGATTTACTGGTTCGTCCGAAGGGGCGAGGGTAAAAGCGAAGGAAAACCGACGAAACCTGGGGAACCGGGAGTGGTTCTCCCGGTCTTGTCCATTACCATTTACAGTTTCATGCCGTTGTGCGCGCGTTTCCTGTCCATTTGCCATCGACAACGACCCGACAGGATGGAGCGTCGTAAATGGAGCGGGGCATAACTTAACCGGTCGATAACTGGCGCGGCGGGCTCCACGCAACAAAATGTCATTCTGACGAGATTCGTCGCATTCGCGAGGCCAACCTTTATGATCGATCCTGTGCTCACGGTACGGAAAGTGAGGGAACGTTTGCCGGGGCCACCCCAACAAGGATTCGAAGTCTTTGGTTTGGTTGCCTAAATTAGGATGTCCAAACAGCAAAGGCGAAAGGCGGAGGGGAAGGCTTATCAACCGACCGTCATCATCATCCGGCGGACGTTCCGGTTTGTCGGACAAAGTGTAGCCAAAGATCAGACTGCGCTGATAATGAGAGCCGCTCGCAGGACATCGATGTACCGACAATACCGGCCACATGGTTCGGAGGAGGAAAATCCAATGCTCCCGAGGAGGGGGATGTGCCCGCCTTGGGCGGTGGGGGAACTCGAGAGGAAGGGATGGTTTGAATGCGCCCGAATTTATACCCCAAAACCCTACATCGCAACGGCGTAATAAACCTACATATGTTATCATCATCGCTAAGTGCGAGTGGATGGAAAATGCGCATTTGCTTCGTCCAGACAGATTGTACCCGAGATTGTACGGAGAGTGGGGAGGCTTCGTTCCGTGGGAACGTGTGGAGTGTTGTGGGTTGGAAATTGAATACCTCGATTCAGCGCCGGCGAGATTCGGGAGATTCGTACACGAGATGATCGGATTGCGAAATTGATTAAACCTTAGCCGGGGAGGTTGTCAAGGGGACTGGGATTAGTTTCACTGGGATCGTTGAAAAAAAAGGGCAACCGATGCAAGTGTGTGTGTGCGAATTGACATTAGTTGTCTCAAATTCCAAACCATCGAAAGCATCCATGTGCATCGAAACTTCGCTTGTTCATGGTCTTATGGGGGTTTCACGGTGCTTTTCGCGTAATCAATCTAATCTCTATATGTAGACACTGACCGTAAGCAACGTAACAACATAAGGTTCTTCCTAATCAGCATGAAATATATCAGACAGCTTATAGCGCGGAAAACGCTTAACAGGAAGTAGTTGAACTGATTATTTGCGTGTCAGGATTCATGTATCTTTGCCATTCCTACGATTGCTTAAATATTTTTCAAAAACTAACTTTATTAAAATCAGAGTAAGGACTATCATATAATACAGCTTCATACAAGAAAGGTAATACAATTTTGGTTTCCAACAAGAAATATCACGGCTAGTTTTAAATGCTTTACGAGTATAGCTCAGCAAATAAATCTAATAGAAGCCTTAGGAAAATTTTCAAATGTTTCCAAAAACGTTAGATCTTTGATGACAACTTCAATTGTTGAATTAAAAATCCTACTTATTTCGATTTCTAATTTAAAAACACACCAAGTTCTTTTGACCACTTCAACGGGTTTTAATGCCCTTATCAGACGAGGATTTTATCTGTCATCTTTGCCCAGACTTTTACTGCCAAAGTAGGCTCTGGCAGGGTGTTTGACATAAAAATGATATCCGCTCGTGTAATAACGCAAAGTTCCACAAAATGGAGTTATTTGATCATTTTCATGTTTGAATTTAACGTTTTGTTTGTTCTAGAGCAGGGATGTCAAACATACGGCCCGCGGGCCACATCCGGCCCGCAAGAACATCGGATCCGGCCCGCGGCCCCTTTGAAGCAATACATCGAATGTTTGGATCTTTGAGTATTAGCTTTTGTATGAATAGCCAAATGTTTTTTGGTGAATTGAATGAATTGCAAAAGAACTGAATGAACTTCAATTCAAACAATTTCTTTAAGAAAGTGATATACAACTTTGATACACAACACGCCGATATATTGCGTTTGACAAGAGCAAAACATTCACATAGATTTTCGAGACAAGCGAATAAATAGTGATATAATAAATACAAAACAAACGTCATGACCTACAAGAGCATTTTAAATAAAATAACAGATGTGGAGCAATAAGTTAGCTGTGATAATAATGCACATTTACTTATTTGATATCTTAAATTTACTAAAAATCAAAATGCACAATAGTGTTAAAGCAACCTTATCTTTTACTGAAAGTTGTAAATTTTATAAAAAGTAATATAATATTTAAAAAATTTGAAGGTGTTAAACACGATTGAATGTTTGGATCAAACCACACTGATAAGAACATATTTTCATCAATCCAATCAATTATATGGTTTGGCCCGCGAACCTATTTTGGGCGGAAATGCGGCCCGCGAGGTGAAACGAGTTTGACACCACTGTTCTAGAGTAATGAACAAAATCTGTTGCAAACAACAGAGCAAAAAATAAACAAATCGCCACTTTGACATATAAATTTCAGTCGAAAGAAAATCGGAACCGGTCGTGCCCAGTTCCGATTTTGAGGAAGGAATGTATCTGTCAAACGCGTTTGGCAGAAAACTTCTGGAAAAATATGACAGATACATTCCTCGTCTTATAAGGGTATAAAGAAGAAAATTTAGCAAATTGACGATAAAAAATCTTATGTAGAAATGAGTTTTACATGCAGAGACTGTAAAACTAACCAGAATATTGGTTTTTGGAAAAGAAATATTGTATTATGGAATTGATAAGTATTATCCTTACTACTGCCTGTATAACCAGGTTTAAGTACTTATCGAGCATTCAGTTAATTATCAGGAATTGGCGCATTCGACCAGCTTTGTACCGAAATTTATGCCTCCTGCCTCACCGTTATTGGATTTGGCGCGAAGTAGAAAGTCTTTCTGATTGAACAGTTTAATTTACCTACTGCCAAGCCTCTCAAATCCTCGGTACGCTCGTTTCTGTTGGCAGCCGGAAGGTTATAATTAAAATGTACAATCTGTGTGCCAACCGTTCGACATTCGTCAACGAAACCTGATTGGAGTGGATATCCTTACGGGGATTGCCGTCTCCGCATCGGCCGTGTCCCCCTGATAGGTGCCCAGAGTGGAGGCAGGTTGGACCAGAATCAGGTCACATCACCCCACCGGTGGAAAGCGGAATGTATCCGACCGGTGCAGCGTACCGCCAGAAATCAATTTACTTAGCGCATTCGCGCGCACCAGTAAGAGACTTTATGCACCCGTTCTCTGTGATTGGATTAGTGTCGTCCCTGCCTCCACAGATTCTTGCCCCCCTTTGTTCCTTTCGCTCGGTTCCGTTCCATTGGAGCTGTGTGTTTCTGCCGCAGTTTCCATTACGCTAAGCGTTTTCTATCACCATTAAGAGGGAAGGCCCGCCGGGGAAGGTTGAAGCTCACTCGCAGGGAAACGGGCGAAGCAAACCGTTGCATTTCGCACGACACCGTGAGCCACCGAATCATGCAAACACCGTTCCGACCGAACCGAACCTCGAAGGATAATGAAGAAAAAAGGGCTTTCCAGATTCCCGGCCACGACAGTTAGCGACCGGAAGCGGTGTTCCCAATTTCGTTCGATTGCATGTTTACACTCTGCCGGCAGGAATTAACCACTCTCCAGGCCACGGTTTCCTGCCCTCGGACCGGTACCCGGTTTGCCCGGAAAAACACACCGGCACCGTTTCGGCACATTTTTGGCAGCGATTCTAATTTGCCGGCCGAAACATCGGCGGCATCGATAATTTGATTGTACGTCGCGCGAAACCGGGTGAAAACGCGATAGTGTCAACGTTTGCGAACTCACCAGGGGCGGAGGGGGGAGGGGGAACCTCTCCTTTTCCGGTCCGAGGAAATCAATACTCACGACACGGGGGGTTTGTTCGCCCAATCGGGTGCATTTTCCGAGTGACGAGGGAAAAGAAATGAAACGTTCGAGCGAAGTACGTAATTCAATCGGAGGCAAATTTCATTCACAATTCGCGTTGCGTGATTGTATCGTTACCTTTCTGATGATGAAAGTAGAAAAATCAAATAGAAGACGGCGGAAACTATGAGCAAATTTGGCAAGGTTTGTTCACCTTCCTTGCAGGCCGGGTGTCCTAGTTTCGCTAGAGCATGCAAAGAAAGGCATAATTATAGAACTGGAATTTATTGATTCAAACAAAACTTAAAACTTTTTCCAAAGGATACGAATCTCTTGAAAGTGTCTGACCATCATTGATTACATTAAAGAACATAAGGAAGTTTAGCATGAACTTTAAAAAAAAAAAAAGATTTTTCACTTCAACTTTTCGCTTCAAGTGAAACTCAAATATCTTAAACCAGCGAGCCATAAATTACGTAACAATTACTCATTTATCTCGAGCCCTAAACGCCTCTCGACAATGGCAACATTTCCAGAATTCTCATGTCAAGTGGGAACTTCATGCTTCCACTCTTTGCGCCTAACTACTTCACTCATCACCAAAGGTTGGCATTTCGCTTGTTTCGCTTCAGAAAAAAAGGTAAAGGCAAAAAATCTCCTCCTGATCCAAAAGTACAGCAGTGGTAGCATTCGCCTGTACAAGCCTGGGGAATGCTCTTTTTTTTGTCCCCTTTTGCGCACGATTAACGTCGTAAAGAGTGTGCCCTCTTCATGAGCGAAGGAAGCAAAGTGGGGGTGCAAAATTAAAAGTTAGAAAAAAAGAATGCAAGTGAAGACGGACATGCCAGAGCGTGTGGAGAGCGCTGGAAAAAAGGAGGATGAAAATGAAGAAAACGAGGAGAAAAAAAAGTCCTGAAATGAGGTTGGTGCACACTCTTGCATGCACCAGAGGAACGTTATTAATGCCAGCTGACGGGTAGACAAAGGGGAGTTTAACATGCATGCAGCCGGAGAAGTGGCGCCGAGTGGAAATCATCGGGACCATGCGCTTGGATAATGCAAGACGAACCCACGAGCGGGCGAAAATCAGAGTAAAAAAGGGGCTGCAAAAAATACAAGAAGAAAGGAAGCGTAAAGTATTTCAATACCACGAGCGTGAGCTTGAATACCACCGAAGTGGTACTCCAGCGGCGCCACTCCACAATGCCAAACGGATGGCACTTTGCGGCAATTCATGCGCCAAGATAAGCGAGATTGGAGTGAAACACACAAAACATGAAAAAAAATCCATACTTTAGACACGAAGAAGTTAAAGTTGGGAAAAAAAACACTAGGATCCTTCTGATAGCTCCCACTTTTCGCGAAGATAAGGTCACACGTGAAAAGTGAAATATGCTCTACAGCTTGTGCCACCGACTTACATCCTTCCAGCTTCAAAGGGCACGGGGGAATGTGCGCCCGAAAAGGGTGTGCGGGGCGAGATTGTGCTAGTTTTCTTGGATTAGATTTTCCATTGCAGTAACACTTTGCGGTGCATGAAATGAACCTCTCTTTCGCCCGCTTTCGATCGACGGTCCGATTTATCGCCACCCGCGTGGGGGGGATTCACTTTAACGACCTAATTGCGAAGCGAGTGGAGAATAATTTATTCCGCACGTGAACTTGCAAAAGGAACGAGCATGCATTCCAAGCGCGCGGGAAATGCAACGAAAGGAAAAATAAAGTGCATCCGCAGAGTAGCATAAATAGACGGACCGACCTTTCCCTAACTACAACCGAAGGATGGGGTTTTTTTTGTTGTTGTTTGTTTGTTGAGGGAAGTGTTTTGCGCCACGCCACGCTACAATAAAACCAGGCCACAACAATTGACCCTGACCTTACCAAAATGGGAGGAGGGAGGGTAGCGGTGATTATGATGATGCAACCGTCCGAAGCTGGCGAGAAACACGCTTGATTGAAGTACACTTTCACCTTCCCACCAGCCAGGTGGGCGGAACGGAATGAATACACACATCGTACCGGACCGAAAACGAAAAGCGGAAACATAAATCCCCGTTCAGCAGGACCTTCCGGTCGTTAGCATATTCGGCTGCTAGCGTGGGTCATGTTTTTGCGCGCGGTTTGATGGGCACTTCTGAGAGGTAGGAAGGAAACGTGAAAAGGAAAAGGAAAGTTGAGAATGATAAGAGGGTACAGGTAAAAAAAAGGAAGTGGAACGTGAACGAGGGCAAGGGTCGAATTTGAGGTCTTTTGGGTGCTTTATGTGGGATCATTCGGGGCTGACGAGGTCAAGCGTTCATACGTTGTTTAAATGACTCTCGACAATTTAAAGTTAAATACCAATTTTAAATAAAAGTTTTAAAATGTTTTCATCCAGCAAATGCCACGGTTTTTCCACGTGACCGAATAACGCCCAAACATTTTTCCATTCCATTTTGTAGATCGTACGAAATCGGTTTTGCCCTGCACTCTGCCCGGGTCAGCAGTTAACTGCGCCATTTTCTCCTGCTGGGAGGCAACGACGGTGACGGTGGAAAATTGACCATTGAACTATAAATAAGATCCCACCATCCGGAACCTTAACTCACCGGGACCCGCATACACATTTTCCACCTTGCGGACAACGTAATGCGCTGCACAAATGCACCGCTGTCCACTCGCGGGATCGGGGAAGGTGGGCGGGTATGTGGGGTGCGAAGGGAATGCAATTTATGCTACCGCTACTTATCTTTCGACATGCAGAATGCAACTGTTTTGCATATGTGGGGGCCGAAATCGTTTCGTAACGCGTCGTTGTCCGTTACAAGCAACCTGCCTGAAGGACCTTAGTCCACGTACGGAAAATTGGGCAAAAGGTAAAGCAAAGTGTAGGGAAAAGCGGGGGAAAAGAACGAATAAAGAGTGGTCGCCTTTTTTTCACGCCACTGCTCATACCTGCATGCCGCAAAATAGTGGATCGTTTTTCATCCGGAAGGTCGAGCAGGAAACGGTTCATGGTGCGGGGGGAGAAAAAGCGAACGAATAAAAAGATAGGTAAGCAAAGATATGGCAAAGCTTTCACAAACGAACCCATACGCCCGGACTGACCACGACCTCGATCTTTCCGCAGAAACCAACCAGCGTAACATTAATTCCGAGAAGAAAAGAAAACAAATCTGTGGCTTACTTTCGCTCGGCGCTTATTTTCCTTTTCTTCAACCCGCATATCTTGCAGCGGAGCGGAATGCAATCAAAGGAGTAAGAGTGTGTACCGTTTCGGTTATCTTTCACGTGGCACTCTCTTTAATATGGAAATGGTTTTCCCTTGTCAACACCTGACATGTCATGTTTCATGCAACGGAATGGGAAATCGGAGTTCCGAAGCGCGACAGAAGCGGGTCGCATTTTTGATGAAAAGATTAAACTTAAATTGAAGTTCCATGGACCGAAGTGCTATCTTTGTGATCATCTTAGTTAATTAAATTCATATAATACTCGTTGTCAAAACTGATACCCTGTCTCTAATGTTAAAATACGTTATTCGAACTATAAACACAAATATTCAATTTTTTCAGTCACAAATAAAACAACTAACAAACCCATGATGCGATTTTTCACTTTACGGAAAACAAGCCCGCCTTGTCTTAGCACTCGCTCCCGCTCGGCTCCATTTGAATACAATTTCCCGACCGAACCAATTTGCCCACAATCTGCATGACCGTACATCATGCCACGGCTGTCGGCACTCCCAGCCCGACCCTGCCAGGGCGACACACAATAGCAAAAATGCAGATAAGCTTGGCCGCTTCGTTCTTTCCTCGGCTGTTTAATTGAAAAAATGACACTTCAGAATAATGGCACCACTATCGCGCGAATCTGTCGGAGAGATGAGGGGAAAAAAGCAATTCAAAGTGGAAGAGTGTATAGAAAACAAATGAAGAAAAGTTCGGTTCTTCGCACAATCGTCATCATCCTTCCAGCGCGTCGCGCTGGCCTGTCCATCGCTAAGACGCATTATGGAGATTTTCCCACGGTCATTTCATATTCCGCCGGCATTGTTGCGGAAGGTTAAAGTGTCGGGTATAAAATATTCATTCGATGCTTAATCCGGTAGTTTTTTGTTGTTTTCCTTTTGTTTGGCAGCAAAAATTGTTATTGCCTGGATCAAATTTGTTCTATCAACAACTGGACTTGCTTTTCCGACAATGTGTGTAAAGGGAAATAATAAGTTTTACTTATCATAGCTCTTTTCAATTAAATAACATACAACGCAGAGGGGGACCATAGGGTAAGCAAACTAAGCAGCTGATTGGGGTCTCGAGTTATTTTTTATTTAATATTGGAATTATTTTTATTATTTTGCATCAAAGTTGCTTGATTTATCAAATGCGTAATTTGGTTTTGGGTTAAAATATTACATTGATGCACAAATATAAATTAAAGAGATCGCTGTAAAGATTTGATTAAAGAAAAGAAAAATATTCAGAACAGTTTAAGGATAATGGACATTGATTAGAAAAAGTAATGTTCAGAACATTTCCAAATGAAATATTTTGCTTGACATTATTGGTCCTTTTTTCAAACAGACCACCGTCAAGGTCTATTTTAAAACATCTAAAAAAATGTTGAAATAAAAAATAACAAAATAAATTACTTGAAAAGTTATTAATGGTTTCGCTTGAAAAAAGGGTCTAAATAATGAAACATAAAACTGAAATGGTGAATGTTTTGTATGTTTTTGGGGCCTTCAACTTAAAGCTGCTTGAGGCCCTCAGAACGCTTAATACGTCTCCGATACAACGTATACTAAAAACTTTCACAGATTCATTAGATGCATTGTTTTAAATAAATAAAAAAAAACAGTTGTATTCGAATACATCCGTTAAAAAACAATACATAGAACAAACGACCCAAGTCACATTCATCTTTTCCAGCAAAGCGCTCGCATAACCATACAAAAAGAAACTATTATTATGTTAGCGCTACTGCCAAATAATCGCCTGGATTTCCTTTATCTCATGGACCAAACTTCATACAATGGAACCGAAACAAACTCATATATTTCTTCATCGAACTTCCCAACCCCATACTCAACGGGATGCATACATTTCAACCCATGCGAAAGAAAGGCAAAATCGAACGGGAAACGGGAAAAACACCATCCAAACCGAAACGGCAGAAGCGCAAAGAACCGCTGGCCGAACAAAGAAGAGCCAGTTGTAGAGTATCGATTTTATTCTGACCCAATTATCCAATATTTTCTGCCGCGCTCCCTTATGCTTGTATAGATGTCGAGGAAAAGCGACCCGAACCGGGGGACGGTGTGGGGAAAATGGGATGTTAGGGGGATACGACAAGCGATTTCGTTTGACTCATCGAGCGGACGATGTGATATGCATGTGTGATGATTGATTTTCCAACCCGTCCAGATCATCGCTCCGTTGAAGTTCGAAGGAATCACTTGCTTTCTTTTCGATCCCGCGACGGAAAACTTTCCCCCGGCGGTTTTGGGCATATCTGCCGTCGACAGCTAATGACAACATGTTCGAGAGCTTCGTGGCAGCTATCGTGCGAAATATATACACCACGGGGAACTGCTTCAAATCGCTGTCAGCTTCTTCTTTTTCCCCCCCGCCATGACTCAGCTCGACAAGAAGCAAATGTCTCTGATCCAACAAACCGGCTTGGAGAAGTTTGTGGGTTCGGAAATCCTGCCTGTGAAAAGTCAGCCCGGTCTCGCAGCAGCTGGCGTAGTTTCGGAGGAAATTTTCCTTCCCTCCGTCGCATCGAATGTCATTCAACCGACTGGAAGGAAAGCGTACTGCCACAATCCACCGGTGGTGGGCTTTATCGTGCAGATGCAACGGTTTATCTTGGGGCCGGTTTGCCGGTTTGGAGAACGAATTTTCATCGAAAGGATCTTCCCATCGTTCCGCCGGAGCGCCCGGAGATAAAGTATCGTTTATCCGTATCAGTTGGTCGGACGTACTGAGTAAGGCAAAAGCGAGAAGAAACGTCACCCGGTACGGTAAAGTCGTCGCCATTCCTTTATCCTTGGCCTCGGGCAGGATGCGATACCTGCGGCTTCAACGTCCTGGGGATCACCTCGGGGTCGGTTGACTGCTTTTATGAAAAGCACACGTAAAGCTAATACCCGAATAAAGTCGTTCGGTTAAATTTCGTCTTCTCGAGCGGCAAAAGAGAATTACCCACAAGAAAGGCGCCTCAACTGCGTTCGCTCGGACAAAGCTCCGGGAAGTAAAAAGCCACACCGAGCAGCGGGACAACACCGGGGGGTTTTGTCGCTTAACCAGAGATAAAAACTTTCCCCACCGTGACCGGGACGTTTCGGAAACAGCGTGGAGGAAAAGGTACCGGAGTAAAGATATGAATTTATCAAAAACCCTCCACTTTCCATCGGAGTGGCGCGATACGAAGGAACGAAAGGGAGAACGAAATGAAATTCCATATTTTCCTCCGGTTCATTTAGTCGACATTCGACACTCACACAAACGAATCGAACGATCAAATCCTTCACTCGAGCAAAAACTTTCACTCCCGGTGTCCCGTCCGTCCGGCTTTTCTTCGATGAAAAACATGAGAAAACAAAAAACCCCGCTTGGCCGAAACAAGACTGCGCATGATTGTGGTGGTGGTGCGTGCATGATGACCGAACGGGAAAATGGCATAGAAAATCCGCACGCAAACACAGACGCAAACACACAAACACCACCAAGCGCCAGCGGGAAGGATGACACCGCACGAGAACGCCACTCCGGAACAAAGGAAAATTCCACCCGAGTAAGAATAATGCGACGCACTCGAACGTAATGAGGAAAAGGAAAGGCAGAAATTCCCATTTTTCCTCGGCTACCGAAATTTCCCAGCGCCGGTGGTGAAAGTTTTTCGCCGGCTGCAAAATCTTCGGGAGCACAGGGTTTTTGTTTGGTCGCCAAGACGCCCGAAGAACTGATGAACCGTTACCTAGCGCCTTAAGGAAAAAATTATACCCGGAAAAACTCGCTCGCCTTGCGTTCCACCACGCGCCACGGTGGTACACTATTTGTTTAGGATTTTACGCTCCGTTACGGTTTCATTGTTGAGGAAGCGTAAAAGTTACCACCGGCCAGCGTCGTTCGGCGTTCCAACTTTCACCTTCCTGTGGCAGATTCCTGCCGGTTTACCGTTCCGTGTGTCCGACCAAGTTTTCTTCTGTGCACCATTTTACTACCGTGCCATCGAGCTACCGTTGAGACGGTAAGCTGAGCTAAGCTCGTTAGCTTCTTAGGTAAACTTAGTGCTTCTCTGGTGGTAAACTTGAAAGGCCACACCGAGGTCGAAACTGTCTCCAAGAAGTTTCCCTGGATGGTCATGCATTATTTTGAATAAAATTCTTCGTACCCGGAAGTGTTTTGAAGGCGTATTTTATACACTTAGTTGATTTATTTACTTATTTCATGAAAGAGTTTTTTCTAAGCTTGTTTGGTAAGTTAAAACTGTTTGGTTTCATTTTTATCGTCTCACATAATTGTTTTGACAATTTTTCAATTCCAATAAACAATTCTTCAAGGTAATTATATCTACTTTGTTTTACTTTTTGATTTATAACGCACTTAAACCGTTCATTTTAACTTTAATATCCATACTTAAACCAGTTTCGGAGGTCAAAATTTCCCCAAATTACATCGCCATAAACATTCCCTTCCCGAAAAACGAATGGCTGCTCTCTAAAAATTCCAACGGCCACTCACTGGAACAATAAAACATGCCTCATCCTTTCGGTCATCATAATATATATTTTTATGCTTCTCATAGCTTCCGTCTGAGGGAGGGGGGAAAAAGACATTGATCGCCATCGCTTTGTTCCGTGCGCACAATGGCACTGCAAGAATGTCCCATCCCGAGAAGTGTTGGCGGAAATAATGACATTAATATTTGGGAAATTTGTGGAGCAGTCATCCCGCGAAAGTGGTGGTGGGGTGTGGGGCGAAAAGAGAACCCCACTCAAGCACAGGCCGTTGAGTGTTGAACTAAATATTATGAGAGCATTTTTTCTTATCTGTCCTAAACCACTATCACTGGGTTTTTTTATTCGTCCTTTCTTCAACTCTTTGGCACACGAAAGATGAATGAACAATGTGCAGTCGTCGAATGTCACACGATGTCACCACGATGTGCCAGCCCACGGCCCTGTATTCTGTCCTGAAAAACTATGTGGTTTCACGGAAATCGCTTCCTTTTTTTTCCTTTGCAAATGAGCACATCAGTTCGCTAGTGTTTGATAGCGAAAGAGAGGGGAAAAAGGGAACGGCGAACAATGATCTAGTAGCGCCAATGGTGTCACAAAACCGCGAGACACAATTGCCATCGAACGCTTGCGGCAAATTTGAGCGGAAGAAAAAGGGGACATGAAAATGTCAAAAAAAAACCCCGGAAAAACTATCACGACAAAAACCCTCCCCTCCGGGGCGGTCGGGTATCCTCGGACAGAGAGACAATTGCACGCGCCGACCGAGTCTACCGATGGAACCGAATTAAAATGAATGCCCTCGCGTACCGGGGGTAACGGCCTGGAAGGAGTGTCAGTTGACGTTTGACAGTTGGAAAATAAATAATCCATAGTGCCCCCCAACTTTCCAACGTACCTCGAACTCTGGCTGTGGTTTCGTTTTATCACGTTCGCTAACGCTATAGCGGCCAAATGGATTGTATACAGCACGAATGCTGTGTCCATTCAGAAACTGTGGCGCTTTTTCGCACGGCACTAAAGAAGACTAGTTTTGTGGCGAGGCACTTGATTAATTAATCAGATTCAACGACCAGAGCGGCGTGAAGAATAGTGTTTGGCAAATACCAAAAAGACACCTCGCGTAAAAAGCATTAAATAGGAAGGGAAAAAATAAGCGGGTGAGAAGAGATAAAAACTCCAATAAAATTATACACTGTTGTTAATTATTTGCTTTAATCCTTTAACTCGTTTTAGAGCCACTTAAAGATGACTTAATTTCAATACATAAAAGCTCTAAACAAAAACTTTGCTTCGTCATCTAATATGAACGGAGAAAGAGAATTTTTATAGCTCAAACATTCGAAAACAAATTGTTTAATCTCATGTAAAAAACGGTTTGCTAACGGGCTTCTAAATAATTATTTTTTTAGCATAAATTAATATATTTCAGTAAACTAGTTAAAAGAAAAAATCAATCAATTTTTGTCTTCCATACAAGAAATATTGACAATAATGAAATTCTTCTCAGCTTCCTATTTACGCCTCAAAATCACCACAGACAGCTAACCAACCGCTCTAAACGTGACAGCTTTTCGTAAAACTCTGTCCCGTAAGAAACCGTTCCGTAACCAGTTGTGGTCGTCCCTTATCTGCCCCCCCCCCCCCCCCCTCTCACCCGCATCGGCGGCAACGGAAGCATAATTTTCCAATTTATCAACTTCATCCGCTTCGGCCTCCCTTTTGCCGAACTTTCGGCCTCATTTGTCAACAACCGGGCGCCTCCATTGACTCGGTCCAGCCTCGGGCTAGCCGTGTGATGGATTTTACTCACCACGTCCGGACACATACAAACATACACACACACATACTCTAACAAAAATCGATCATCACGTTTCGCTTCGGATCCCGTTCCCCTGGTTCAATTTACAATTTTACAGTTCAATTGAAATAGTATGGGTTTGGGTGTGTTTTTTTAGTTCGATGTGAAATCCTACACCACGACCGCTGCTCCATTATACTGCACTAATTTCATTATTTTCCCATCGAGATGACCCGAACCAGTGGTGACAAATATTTCACTCGCATGAAACGCATCGGGCAGGAATGGCGAGGAATGGGGAGGAAGCCCCAGTTCGAAACCCGTTTTCAGCTGACTACAGTTAATACTATTTGTGCAGAATTCGGACAGTTTGATTGTGGGTCGGATAAAATATGCATGCTACGTGGCGTACGTGGTCGCTCGGTGGCATTCGGTGTCGGAAAATTTGTGAAATGAAAAGTGCACAATCGGATCGGGAAGCGTCCTACCGGTCAAATGGTGGAAATTGTATTTCGATTTGAGCGTCTTCAATGGTGTGCGAATTGTGGACAGTCAATAAATTGCAGACTTTGCGTTAAAATATAATCCGCTCAGGAGGAAATGGGACGAAGAGGATACATTTGAACTAATTTCTTGTAGAATGGCGCTTATCAAAATGTAATTTAAGTCATTATCTTTTTGAAGGATGAAAACGAGCACTTGTTCATACACAATAATAAGGTTATAAAAACTAGATAAATTATTGACCGTCATACAACAGAAAGTGAACAATTTTAATAATTTTATATCATCATCAAAACTTTCATGAATCTTCCACTATCCTCCATACTAAACACGATTCAAACAACATAAAAGGTAGCAAATTACTACACATGTTCACTTCTTCCCACTATCGCCCGCTCCGAAATCGAATGAATTCCCAAACTAGCCACATATCGATTGCGTAGATTAATTACATAAATAACCCGAAGTCTCTCATTTGTTGCTGCATTCCCATTTTAATCGCACATCCATTTTCTGTACGTTGTCGTATTTCCATCCGACGCTAACGAATGGACCGGCCAAAGAAACTGCCAGCTGCGTGCTTAATAAAATTCTTTATCAATTTATGGACCCCATAAAACAGCTTATCAATAGGCGCTACAACTGGTGGCACGCAACGAGCCCGGCGCGAGCTCTCAATATACATGCACTTTACCCTCCGCACGAAGGGACAGTGCGGGGTCGCTTTACCGCTCCTAGAAGCTCACAAAACACAAAGACCTAGCGCTTGTACCGCGCGTGGTCTCGTAAAAGAAACACGTCCCTTTTCCGACCGGCGGCCACCAACTTGGGCCTCCGATCGTTTCCCTTTTGTCAGCGGGCAAAAATTATTACCACCAATTTCCGGTCGAGCTAGCACAAATCACTGCGAGCGGGACAGCCCACCAGCGAGCTCGGGGCAACCCGTACGCGACCGTACGTGAAACCCCGTCGAATCCTGCCAATTCCGGTCATTAGGCTTCCGAATTCGATCGCAAATCGGTTCCCTCGGTCCGGTCGGCAGGAAATCAATTCCACGCTCGCTCGTTTCGATTCTTCGCGGAAACGCGGAAAGAAGTAACGCCACCGAACATCGTGGCACTAAAAGGGGTTTGTCGTCCGTCCACCGTTCCAACTCTACCCTTTCCAACGTGCCGCACGGAGTCTTGTTTAAGACCTTTTAGTGAAAAATGAGACATAACGCACGCATGCCGCATGGAAACGTGTCACCTTTCTTTCACTTGGCTACCGCAGCCAAATCGAATCGAAACAAAGACCAGGCGTCTCCATCGGCAGGCGGAAAAAAAGGTACATCGTGTGACTGATGCGCGGTTTTTATAGGTAACTTTTTTCCTCGTTCGTCCTCGAGCCAGAAGGTTTGGATAAAACGATATCACTCATCGATCAGCGGCAGGCAGAAAATATAGCATCCCTAAACATAATACCCCGGACAAAGTAATCGCTTTTATTACGCCATTTTTGTGGGGTTTCTTTTCCCTGTTCCTTGTCCAAACGGGGCACCCGGATAGGGAGGCGTGCATTTGATCGTGTTGGTTGCAATAAAACAGTAAGAAAACCACCAATACAATCAAGGTATACCCTGGCCACCAACTTTTATGGGGAAGGAATCAGTGGTGTTTGTGGAAAACGAGCTGGAGGGAAAGAAAGAATGCGAAACCGATCGAACACGTTTTACGCCCGCAGGACGATGACACAGCCAGAAACCGCAGCTCATCACGATTCTTTTTTCTATCACGATCACAAAATATGCTCTTTCCATCGTAGGGTGTCGGAAAATGGCCACCAGATGGGAGGCGTCTGCGCCATTCCGCGGTGGCACAAATTATTTCTTATCAAATATCAATTATGTCCACCCTTCGGAAGGGGGATCGGACGAATCGAATCGTGACGCATCAATCTCCGAAATACCATCACCACCCCAAAATCGTGGTAGCACCGCGGGAAGAAAACTATGACGTGACAGGCGAACGATGGTGCATGGTGTCCCATTTAGTCATCGCCATAATGTTATCGATTCCCATTTGCGGCACCCGGTTTCAGTGGTATCGTTTGATCATAAAAATTAGTTAACGAAAATAGAAGTCTCCCTGCTCGTGTAACGGGTTTCATAATAGTTTTCGATGTCAGGGGAAAAATAAATCTAGGAAACGTTCTTCTACCCGGGTTTCTCGCTTATTATTTATTTGCCTTTCACAACTTAACATGTAAGAGGATAATGCGGATAATTTACAATTACTATTCAATTGTCGACCACTCTTTACCTTCTCGCAGTATATTTTTTTCTCAACCCTCGAATTTTCCCTACCAAGTGTAGAAAAAAGTCGTGTCTCCCAAAAGGGCGAAGGAAAACGGCTAACAAAAATAAAAAACACACCGCCATAACTCATGATCATAACTTTGTCACGTCCTTTTGTCCGCGGACCGCATTGTTCCTCTTCTGCGCATAAAACCGCATTTGAAATCGTAAACTTTCCGGGCCCGAGCGTTTCCGTCACCGCGTACCGTCCTGGGACATTGTCTCGTATTTATCAGGAATAAAATATAACGAAACCCTAACCGCGCTAAACCATAACGAGGTGAACTGGAAGACAATGGAGAAACAAAACAAATCATCACAATACTCAACCCCTACTTGTCGGAAGGAATTTCTTCGTATCCCTTTGATGTGCTCAATGTTTGCCCAATTACCTTCAATTGGGAGTCGCTTTGGGTTTACGAGCCTAAGGTATGATTGAATTACGACGATCGTCTTTATTTAAAAACAACTTTGCGAAACGAATGTTAAATTTTAGCTGTCATTAACCATAACCAATTTTTTTCTAATAAAAAAAAGCATTTCGTTTGTATAAAAATAAAAAATCCTGCACTAAAAGAAAACTTCACGAAAAAAGTTGCATGCTTTCTGAACCGAGTAACAGCTAGCCGGGTTCACAAGCTATCACATAAAACCAACTCGACAGCAAAAATCTATACATCATCAGCGCTGTTGCTGCATTGTTAAAAGTTCATCATAAATCTTCCGGAATAGCTGTTGCAAAATGTGCTATCCCAAACTTTATCATGCAAGTGGAAGGAAGAAGAAAAAATCACAACGTAAAACATATATACACACACACATCACGGGTCAGATCGATAAAAGAAATCAAGCCAATCTTTTCGCTAGAACTTTTGTATCAACTTGTTGAAAAACGAGCTGGCCAGCAAGTGACAGTGGGTCCCTCCAGTCAACCGTCCAACCGAACGTTACTAAAACTTCGACGTTTGACTCGCGTGGCACGGATAATAACGCCGCTGCTCTTCTTGGTGGCTCTCGTATGCTTTACGATACATCCGACCCCGCCCGGAATCACGCCGGCTCGTACAGCAAACAACGCGCCCGCCAGCTAGTGCGCCATAAAAACGGGCCGGATTTCCGACATAATTTAATTAATTATATTTTATTACTCTTAGCCCGCTCTTCTTGCTATGGGAAGGAAGCTTTTTCTTTCTTGCTCTTCTAATGGACGTGTTTTTTTATCTCTCTGTTCTTCCGTTTCTTCTCTTCCACAGTTCCACGTGCGTTTCGTAATCCAGTGGCACACCGTCAAGGACTCGTCAAAGAGAAACACAGTGATTTGAGACATAAAAAAGACCGGGACTTTGAAAACTCTCGTCCCTTAAACCCAACAGCGGCGTCAATCAGAAAAACCGCTCCGTTAGGGGATCAGTTCGTACTTTTTTTTTCCCGGTTTCCTAGCCGCCGAAAAGCATTTCCCGAAATACCACCAACACCAGGTGACTGCGGCCCTGTCACCCCCTCACGACCCCCCGGGAAGGATGGAACTCTCGCGGATAAAAGCCCTTTACTGTGGCATCATATTTCAGCTGCTGTTTACCCTCGCTCTACCGCTGCCCTACACAAGTGAGTATCGCCCTCGGTCTGTCTGTCTGTTTGCCTGTGTTCCTTCCCATTCCTTTCTCCTCCAACTGAACTACTTTTCCGGTTGCTTATCAGAAAGCAGACCAGAACACAAAAATCCCAATCCTCCCTACGTGTCGGTTGATTGATTGAACCCACCAGCAACCGATCCAAACCGATACCGAACATTCCCGTTCCACAACCACGAAAAACACGAATGAACAATTTTCCACGTGCGGAAAACAACAAAAATGAGGAAAAAGGAACTACAAACGGCGGTAGAAGTGAAATTCCTTGGGGAAGCGTTGTGAAAGTTACTTTGTAACACGATTTACCTCGCGTGGCCGGAAGGTTGACAGAAATTTGCCACTTTTATTTATTGCCTTCTAATGATCCATGAAATGAGCTTTTCGTGTGAGCGAGACGGGCGGGTTGGGGTTGGGGGTGGAGGGGAGTTTTTCGCCTCCCTCCCCTCCATTGGCATAGCAGACAATCGGACGGCCCAGTTTGATCCATTTCCGTGATCGGTCGGAGGTCATATCCGGAAGAGAGGGGGTTTCTTGATTTTTATAGCACGAAAATGAGGCACCCAGCAGAGTTGTGTTGGTTTATTTGTGGGAAAACTCACGTGGTGAATTGAATGTTGTTATAATTTAAGTAGAAATTTGATGAACGCAAGGTTCCGTTATTAATTCTTGAATTGAAAGTAATTTATATCATCCCTCGTTTATGTTTGAAAACCCATCATAACTCTACTGATGAATTTCAAACCAGTAAACATAACGATAAAAAATGAGTAAATAATGAACAAATTTAAATTTGAACAAAGAAATTTAATTTAATTTACAGTAAGTTATTTATTCTAAACAATATTTGATGATTGAAAAGAGTTCAAATTACCCCTCTTTTATGTTTTAAAACCAATGATAGTTCTATTGATAAATGTGAATCCACAAAATATTAAGCTCAAACATATAATTTTACACACAATGAATATAATATAATGTAACTGAGTAGTCAACAAATCAACTAGCTTGTATTGCTTTATCTAGAAGCTCTCATAAAAATAACCAACTAATGGACGATTGTTTTCCACTGGAATGTTTAATTACATTTGACCAACTTTCTGTCATCTTCCCCTTCCAAGCGGGCGATGATGCCAGTGTCAATTAGTTGCTGTAGCACAAAATAGCATTCCTAGAATATTTGGCAACGCACTCTCGAGCCGCAATTGAGCGTCAATGGCATCTATTTGTGCTTTTTCCCACACCCATGATCGTGCAGCATGGAGGAAAGTACGGTCTGTACGTACGGTTTGCCAGCCAATATTCGCCTTCCGTATCGTCGTTTTCGATGGAGGCAAAAATTGCAAAGGAATATCCTAGTGGTTACAACCAGCCAAAGCCGGTCGGCTAACGATCACCCACGAGAGTACGGACCGGCATCGAGGGGACAGCGGGACTGGGTAGACTGACTGACAGGCGTTTAGTGTGTCTGTGTGTGTGTGTGTGTGTGTGTGTGTGTGTGTGTTCGTGGGAAGCAATCGCAAACGTTGGCTCAAAGCCCGACCCAAAATTGCCAGTGAACGGAAGGAGCAAATCCGAGAATGCAAAGGATTCAAATAGGAAATCGACATTCAGCTCGGAAGGAAATGCCGAAGAAAAAGCAACCAGAAATATGTGGCCAAAATTTGTATGCACATCGATGTGCAACAGGGTGACACACACACACACACACACATAGTCAGTGAAAGCAATAGGATCTTTAGTTCCGAAACAGCGGGTCGCTTGGGTATCAACTCACACACAGCCACAACAAGGAAGGTTCAGCCAGACCGGGATCGTTACGAACCGTTTAAGATTGGAAGGAATGCTGGTTCCTAGTTGGGTTTTTTTCGGTAGCTTTGAATAGCTTCGGATTGGGCTAGAGAACTGTTGTAAGTGTGCATGTGGTGTTGTTGCGTTCTGCGAACCTGCTGGTGGTGGAAAGAATTGGCCTTTTTATCCCCTGGCCGTCCAGGCTTTCGGCGGCTTCCGAGTAGCGGACAACGATGTGCCCTCGTAAATATATATAGCGCGTTGGTGTAGGGGTCTCTTCGAGCCATTCGTTTTGGCCAACACATGCCGAGTGCGCGCTGCTGTATAATTAAGTATGGAGATACAATGGCATACATTTTCTTTTTCGGCCCTCCCGAAAACAACCGACGCTTCGGTTATCCACTCGCTTTGGAGGACGACGGAGAAGGGGGTCGGAGAATGTATCCACCGAAACCCGTGGACAAGTGATAATTTACGGTTATGGCTTTTGACATGACATCTGTTTGTGCTGCTGCCACCAACACCACCAAACTGGGGGGCGGAACACAAACCGTTGGGTTTATTTGTGCCAATGGAATCCGGCGGACTTTGCATGGATCCCAGAGCGGCTATGGATTTGAATTGAAATTAAAATGAGCTCGAAACAAGGAAAAGATGTGCGTTATTGGGAGGAAAAAGGGTAATCATGGAGTGAGCCGACAGCATACAATTTGAAAGCGAAGGAAGGAGTTTGAGATGTGTGAAGAATTTTAATCAACTTCGAAAAAACACATTTCTCAAACAAAACTGATACCAAAAAGTGCATTAGTTGGAAAAATAAAAGATTTAACACCAAAGTTTTGACAAAATAGAGAAGGAAAAATAAAATTAAACTTAACAAACACACGGAAATTTGTCCATTCAAAAATCGCACAATGAAACAATAAACTACAAGCTTTAATCCCATTGAATAGAATTAAATTTTCAGATACTTCCAGTTCTGCCATTATTTAGACTTTCTGTCAAAATGTAAATTTAAATTGGCACTTCCTGCAACGCTTATCTTCCCGCACGCACTGGCGGTATCGTTTTTCTAAGCTTCATTAGAAAACCAGTCTGCTCGAAATTGCTCATCGTTACTGAGAGCGTCATGGTGCAGCCAAGAGCCACCGCTGATAAAATGCGAAATCAGCACCAGTTCTCCTCCTCCATTCCCAAACCATAAGCTTGTCACATCGATCGGAACCAGTTCATCCGAACTGGCGGAAGCTAGCAGTTGGTCAGCAGCATCGTTGACAACAAACAACACTTCCGTAATCCCTTCGCAAAGCTTGAGAGGGGAGTTCGTTTTCATTTAACGTTCCTGCCAGAAAGTGCTGCGGTCAGCCTCGGAGGGCACACTACGCTACGACTCTCTGAAGCGATCGGAGTGCGGTCCAATCGGGAAGTCCGGTTCGGTTTAAATTTCCCTTCGATGCTGTCGATTGGGGTTTTTGTAATCTACTCCACCTCTCCCTCCCCGTTAGCAGAAGGAGTTTCATATCCGGTTCCGGTCTCGGCACGGGGATGCTATACATGAAAATTATCTATTCCATTAGCAGCACACAGACGGACACACCACAGCAGCTCACGTACGCCCTGGAAGAAAACACATTGTAACGCAAATTGCTGGTCGTGCAAAGAAATAGAGAAGTGTGCTGCCATGCCGGGGTAGATAGCATTGCTGATCGTCCGGTCAGTGCCGTAATTGCTGGTACATTCTAAATTGGAGCACGACCACCGTAAGATCCTCTTCAATCCCACTTAATGGCGTTCGAAGGCGCTCGTAAAGCCCTGGCAATTTGCAAATCACAATAGATGTGTTTTTGCATACGAGCCAATATTTCTAGCTGATGCAGGATTTTACGATGACATATCATTTTTTCCCATTTTATAATTGTCCTAAGCTTCTCTATTAAGATATATCGAAATCTGAAACGTGGAAAACCAAAATTAAAGCCTCCATCTAATACCAATGCAGCACAAAATTTTATGCAAAACGAAGCATACAATGTTCTCTTTATGGCGATTTGTGTTACTTTTGCATAATTGAACAAAACATACATTGAAAAGCCAAACCCAAACCGTCATAATATTTGCTTTCCCGCCCTTCGCAACGGAGGCCCTTTTTTCAGCCGGCCTATTCGTCAAATATTTAATCCTCATCGCACAAAGCCGGCCCAATGCTGCGT
The DNA here is from genome assembly GCF_943734765.1 of Anopheles ziemanni. Classification (NCBI taxonomy): domain Eukaryota; kingdom Metazoa; phylum Arthropoda; class Insecta; order Diptera; family Culicidae; genus Anopheles; species Anopheles ziemanni. Next base: position 80,144,984 of record NC_080705.1, read on the forward strand.
TGCTCGTTCGGGAATAATTTACCCCCCAATGAGCTTGCAAATGAAAAATTTAAATTAAACCATCTCTCTGTGTCCTTTTTTTTCGAAGTGAACGAAAAAAAGCTGCGTGACCCGAAGGAATTTGTGCATCACGTGAAAATTCCTACTGTCGCCGGTTAAAATAAAAGCGAATAAAAATCGCGCTACTTATAATTAATTTCGCTCCGTACTGGTGGATTTTTCGTCCGGTTGACTCATTTCCGCTCGGATAATATGTGCGGGATGTTGCTGAATATTGGATGAGTGGAAAAGAGTGTTTTTTTTTATTTACCACGCACTGTCAAAGTTTATCTCCTGCCCTTTTTGGGGACGTCAAGCTCGTCTCTACATATTGCAACGCTTTGGCCTGTTTGTTGTGGTAAAAAGTATTTACGATAAACTCGTACAAACACGAATGTAGGTTGTTTCATTGGTAAGGGTATATGAGTCATTGATAAAGTAAGTCTTCAATTATGTATCCTTTTAAATAATTAAATATTTTCAATCTTGACATTAAAATTTAGGTCTATTTGAGACAGTGGCTTTAAGAGCCACGGTGAATCATTCTTTCGCGTAGATTCGTTACTTAATTAGCATTAACTAAATCCCCCCACAAGCTCAAGACCGTTAAGTAATTAATTCTTTTCTCGATTCGATATTGCCCCGCACCTTCGCTACGTGGAGTAGGTTAAAAAAAGATTTGAAGAAAAAAATACCGTACTATCCGAATTCAGTTGAGCGGAAACGTGCTTCGGAACTGTAAGTGGAAACTTTCTTCTCACTTAGCCGCGCACGTGCTTTACAATTTCTCAAGAAATTGTGTTCCACACAGAATTGTCCAAGTGGAATATTTAAACGCAGTCCAGTTTGGGTGGGGATGTGGAAAAAGAACACACAAGAAAACGTGACCGGACGGTGCAAACCCCGCCCGTCCCTCACCAATGTTGAGCGCCGGCATTTTTACACGACAAAACAATGCTCGGATTGCAACAAGAAATTGGAGCACGTTTCATCCACAGCATCCCTGCAGTGTCGACTCTGCACCAAAGTGCTACCGCAAAAAGGAAAGAAAAACGTTCTGGAAAAAAGATTAACACACACACACAAACACACATACAGAATTACATACAGGACCGCTCAAACAAGACAAACAGAACGCTCACTGGCACTCGTCTCAAGATCAGTCGTGCAATCTTAAATCGATTTGACGAACCAGTACACACTTCTCCTTGTTTTTTTTGGGAGCCCCAAAAACCTGCCCGAAAGAAAACCAGCTCGAGCGGCAAAAAGAAACATCTCAACTGGATGTGGTTGCAATTTGTACTAAATGAGAAAAGCGTCCGGCGAAAGAAACGTGGCTGTTTTGTTGTGCCTTTGTCCTAGATACATTGTTTCTTCGTTGGCTCGTCATTATACAAAATACTGCCCAACCCTTGAAGTGGTAGTAGTAAATTTTTAGCTATTTGCTTTCTTTGCCTAAAAAAGAAAAAAAATTTAACAGAAGGCTATCTGTTTTTTTTGAGAATTTTTTGGAATTTGAGAGGGAATTTTTCTGGTTTACCTGAAGTAATTGAAGTAAATACTTTGTGGTAAAAATAACAGACTGTCCTTCTGAAAATATGAAAAAATATTTTTTCTGTTAGTGCATCCAACAGACATGTGAAAAAATCTTAAATCTACCAATCCAAGCAAACAGATGGTTTTCCAACGCCCAAAAAAAGTCTCACCGAACCAAAACAGAAGCCATTGCTACCGAAGGGTTGCTTGCTTCGACGGCCGAGGTTGCTTGGATGGAAAATATGTTTAATGTTCGTAAATTTAAATTTCAGCTTATCTGTCCGTCGTCACCGACCCTTCCCCTTCCCACCTTACCTTCGTCTGGTATCTTGTTCGCATTCCCCTTTCGCCGTAACGCTTCATCCTTCCAGCCAGATGGCTTTGGTTGCAGTTTTCCTCCTGCATTTTGTGTGTCTGCGTGTGTGTGTGCCGTGCTTAATGTTCCGGGATGCTACTGGGGTCTGGGACTTTCCGTTACGGAGAGAATGGGCTTGTATTTTTTTTTTTCTGTTTCGTACACCAACTTTCTCACGAACGCGCGGCCGAAAAGCTTGTGCGAAACGTCGAAACTTTTTCACTCACGAAAATGTTCCACGAAACTCTTCCACCGCTGGGCGAATGCCGAAAGTTGGAGTGGTTTGTGCAGGAAGAGGGGAGAGTGTCGGTAAAAGTTGTTCACATTATGCTCACGCCGGAGGGAAAACCGGGTAGGCGTGGATTTTCCCGATGCATCGGCACGTGTGATGCGATTGTTCGCTGGAGAATCGTTATTTTTCACCGGCTCTTCATGTGACTGTCGGCTTAGCGACAGAAACGCCAACTTTTCCACCCCTCCAAACCAATGCACGCACATGAATTCACACGATTGAGAACACTACCATCGCTCGTTAGTTACGTCAAACTTTTTCCCCGCAAGGGAGGAAAATGTAACTACCGTTCCCGATTTCGGGTGACGTAAGGAAAACTTTCATCCTTCCGACTCATCCAACCGTATCCTTCTTCCCCTTCGTCACTTATTCACATTATCTCTTAGCACTTAGCACTATTTCCGACCAAATAGACGATGGTGGTACCGGGCCTCCCAAGGGTCGCACCGATGGAAACCCTTTCAACCATTTTGTTACATTTTGTAACACCCGTTACGTCTTCAACACGCCATCACTTATTCACACCACCTCCGGGGGTTTTTTTGCCACCCGAACACCTTCCAGGGTACTATTATCCACCTCTATCTTTGTGCTTGTGTGTGTTTGTGTGTTTAAGACCGTTGGGAAAGTTGTCGAACTTTGATTTGCAGCATGAACACCCAACCGAAAATGGGTTGCTTTCGTGTTTTCTAGGAATCCTGGGAATTCAAAAGCTATTACATTTTTATTTGAACATTTTTCAACAAAATAATCTGTCGAAAAGGAACAACATTAATTTGAGATACCATTGTTATTTCAATTTCATATTAAAAAGTTTGTTTTTATCAAAATCAGATTGAAAGAGTGTCGTTTTGACAAATACTTTTTTCAAGTATTATTTTGCAAAACTATTGTTATAGTATCTCCAATGAAGATCAGTTAAGTAAATCTGTTCGATAAAAATACCTTCCTATCTGCACATCGTTAATTTTCTCACATTTTTCCACCGTCCACTATAGCTTGCTCGTCCCGATGACGAGGTTTTTCGGCAAGACACGGACAAATTGATGAGCGAAAGAAGCTTCCCGAGCGTTCCGATAATGCAGCACAATTTATCGTTCCCTTCCCATTACGATACACACCTTCTCTCGTCTTCCCAAAAATGTTGTACAAGCCCCAACATAAATATCCCTTGCAGATGCCCCTATCGTAGTGGTATGTGTGTGTGTGTGGCCTAAACTGGCCTCTAGGTAGATTGATGCAGTAGTTACCGACACGGACACTTTTCTCGTCGATTACGGCCTCTTCAGTTTAGTTTGCCTCCCGTGTGCAGTGTTCTTTTTGTTTTCTTCCAGTTTCCCCCTGAGAGCACGTTTGTGGGCGCCATTTTTCCAACGCCCAAGCACAGGGTCATTATTACTACGCTCGTGCATGTTTTACTTGATGTACTGCATCAATTTTTTGGCCAAAGGCAACGTCATGTACGTTGGGTTGATGTTAAAAAAAGCAGGCTCCAAACCGAAACAACGGACTCCTCGTGTATCGTGTGCACAGTGTTTTACCCAAAGACGAACGTACGTGGGCCCCTTTTTTCCGGCCAGTCACTGCACGTACGAGACGGGACGAAAAACGCCGAGCCCATATATCTAGGATCTCTTACATAACCTCTAAACTATCGAATTATCCTACGTTCCATCACCGTTCGCCACAAGCCGGAGTGAAAAAGGATCATCCCGCCGAACTCCGCTGCGGTGCCCGTCAACCATTAGTCTAGCTTTTCCTTCGCTTGCGGTGTTTGCGGTCTCGTAGCGTTGGGTGAAAAGGGAGTGTATGTTATTTTTTTTTAGGTTTTCGCCCATGGCTCGGTAAGATTTCAATTTAGATAGCACCACCGAAGCCACAGCGACCACGTGCAGTACAATTATAAAATATTGCCCCCTAATCTAGCCTCGCACCTTTCGGGACATTCTCCGAGCTTAGCTTGTCGATCGTTTTGTGGGAAAGGTTTTTCTGAACTGTTTGAAAGGAAACCCGAAAATCCGAACCCGAACCGAACACAACCTTGCAACGAACACATTATTATTTTGGCGTGGAAAACATCGCTGTCGGACTCAAAATTCCCACGATGCAGAACAGGGAATATCACTTGAAAGACCAAATATTTTATAGCATTTAATTTGCAGGGCTTTATTAGTTTTTTTTCCACCAGGAAGTGGTTCCTCTGGTAACCCACTAAACTGACACCACAAACCACACACACACACACACACACACCTCCACAAACAGTCGGTCAGCTCGAGTCAATCCAAATCCGAACCGTCCACTCGCACGACTCTTTAGCCGACGCGATGATGGCGTGTCACGGAAGTCACTCGCCCGCCGGCCATTAGTGGCCTCAAATGTCCCACTTCCCTCCCCCAAAACCGACCCGGCTTCGTGTGACGTTCCGTGGTTCCGTGGTACCACGAAAGTGGAGCCCATTTGTTCGCGCTATCTGATGTAGTTTCAGCTTTTAAAACGGCTTAGCCCACTAGCAAACACGGTCGCCTAACTAACCTGAATCAACATTAATAACGGCAGCCAGGCCGGATGCTACGCCGACGGCGCCGGTAATGAAGGTGATGCGCTACCGACAGGCCCGGTTGAGGCACTTTTCCTTAAATGTGGTTTTGAGCATGGTGGAAGTGGGAGGATGGAAATAGGTCCTAAGGTCAACAAGCGAGATTTGTAGTTGGTTGAAGGGTAGCAAAAGCGAAGGACGTATCTGGTTTCGGGTGCAAATAAACTAGGTTCATCTAGGAGTACTAAATTTCCCTTTGACCCTTTTTTTTTGCTTCCGGATGCGGTGTAGTGCCTTTCTCGGTGAAACTCTATTTAAAGACTGTTCATTCATAGCGGGCAGAAATCAAGGTAGGAGTTAATGCAAAACAGCTATTTGATGATACATTTTCGAGCAAACTTAATTTGTAAAGAATGTGCATTAATGCTAAATTTCCTTATTTTGTAAGGATTTTCCGGAGTATAAAAAGAAGCGTCATGCATTTTGCTGACATTTATAAACGACATTTATTGCAAATAATGTTGGCAACTCTTTTAAAGGCTTAAGACTCTAAACAGTTCATTTATCGTGTCTTAAAAATGAATGAAATGATGATACAGTGCTCAAACTACTCAATCATCAATAAAAATGCTTTTTTTAAGATTTTGTGGCCTGTTATTATCCATTTTTGAGCAAATGGTAGACTATTACATAAAAATTTCACGAAAAACTACCTGTTAACTTTTTTTTATAATTTTAGAAATAAACAGTTGTCTTCAGTCTTATTTTTGCATACTTTGATTGATTCCTAGCAGAACTTTTAATTGGATTCTTTTCAAAAAGTTCTCCTCCTAAGATTCAATTCATCATAAAATAACGAAAAATTATACATTTTAAGTAGAAATTATAATTTCAAAAGTAGAATTACAACTACAGTAGTTTGTTATAAGTACTTGTAATCAAACACATACTACTTCTAAAAGTTGTACTTTTGTCATGGCAAAGTTAAATATTTTTTTCCATGTTTATTCGAACACATGCATTGCAGTTTGCTTTTAGTATAACTTTATTAAACACCGAGTATTTTCCAAGCCCTTCCAAACTAACCTGTCCTACTCTCCATCATGGAAAACTTCTGCAGAATTTGTCCTTGCTTGAAGAAATGGGTCAGATTATGTTAGTACAGTGGCTTTCGGGATTGAAACACAAACCCCCACACCCATCGGCAATCGCAAGCAACAACCCACGTACGAAGGACACAGCTGTTCCGGGGGTATACCTAAGCGGCACACGTAGCACTCGCGCAAAGAAATTGAGTAGTATTTACCCAAAAAGTTGCCTCGGCGGGCATCCATTTGGTTCCGGCACTCCAAATCTCACGTGCGAGTGCACATGTTTGTGCAAATAAAATGAGGAAGCAAACGATTATTCAACAACAAGAAACACTCCTCCACTCGGCCTCGGCGGTGAAGATCATACGTGTATTGGCCGGGGAACGGCGCCACATGCGCCAAAGAGAACCGGCCGGCCAAGGTTATACTGTCTTGCCTGGAGGCTTGCGGACGAAAAAAAAAACGTCTTGAAAGTTTCGCCACACCGACCAAGAGGGAAATGCTCCTTCCCTTCGCTTAAGTTCGAGCTTTTGTCAATACGAAGCCAGTGGCCACGGTGCGGGTTTGTGCATCCTGAAGGGAAGTGTTTTAAATTTTTCCGGCTCTCCAAACCGGCTTCACTGGGTTTAGTTCTTTTTTCCCCTTCCCTTGTGTATATTTTCCAGGGTTTTCTCCCACATCTGAGGACACGGCGAAGCGTGTGCGATTATGGTTAGTGCATAGTTTTTAACCTTTTATTTAGCTCCGGCAGCCCGAAGTGGGTGCACATTATACTCCGGCATCCATACATCGCAACCGCCAACGCCAGCCAGAAAAGCGGCTAATGCAATTTTCCCTGCTGCGGACTATCACATGCTCGTGCTGGCGGAACGAACTGTTTGGTTGGCGAATGGTTTCGGGCGCGCATATAATCATTAGGGTTAATTTGTTTTAAATTTTGTGCATGGCCACATTTTGTGAAAAGTTGCTCGAGGAAAATTCCTACCGAAAGGCAAATCTCTGGTGGAAAAGGGAAAAAGTTTGGCTTCACGTACGACAATGGAGCGTTGCTGTGAAACAATTCACACTAAACTTTAATTAATATTGTAATTAGACAGTTTGGGGGTGTGAAATTAATTTTATAGGAAAGTTTAACTACTGTTTCCCTGGATACGCGGAAGCAAAAGATTCAACACAATTGCCATAAACTGATTAAATGGTTGGTTAGATGGTTTTCGAAAATATAACAACGATCAAAAAAGACCTAGGTTAACCTATATTGAATAAATAATTAAAACATGTATTTATTCCAAATAATCCCGTTCGTATTAAATATTACAAACCTTCCATAAAAATAACGTTTCCCCCAAAAGAGCGCATTTTATGAACTGCCTTCTACCGTCACACGCCGCAGGACATTATCCGCCATGGATCGTGTAGGGCCATTATTTAAAGACATCCCTTCCGAGTAAAATGCCATCAATCTACCGCCGCACGGCGCCTAACATCGGCGCGAAAAGCGTTTACTGCTAACGAGCAACGGCAAAAGTGTGATTTTGATTGATTCAACCAATTAACGACAAAACATTTCGCCTCCTCCCCCTTCTGCGGGGCTTTGGCTTCTCGCACCATCATTGGTTTAACTCACGACTTCTTAAAACGATCCGACAAAACGAAAGGAGTGGCGGGTGGAGGGATGGAAGGGGGAGGACGGAAAGCTGCTCGCGGGAAAATATGTGCTACCGAATGGAAGATTTGCCCGAAGATTTTCCCCGGTGCCCGATGATGGAGTGTTTGTAGAGTTTTGTTTTGTTTTCCATCGTCATTTTTCCTTTTCCTCTAGCGAACAACGTAAGCGAGCCGGAAAAACAAAAAGCTCCATACAGGAGGCAGATAAAGGGATCTTAATTTGATTCCGTTGATTTCGTCCCCGCCGCCCGATTTCCCATTTAAATAACGTTCATATTTTACGGGCTTTCACTTTCGACCTTTTTGGTATGTAAATTAAACCTTATAAAAAGAAACGAACTTCCGCGTTCGGATGGATTGAAAAAGAATTAAAATTCAACAATCACGCCATCAACCAACGAGGGTAAGGAAAAAGTTGATTAACTTCACGCTGGAATTAATTGCTAAGTCAATTTTCCACCCACTTGAGGCGCCAGCCTTTCATTCCCTAACCGAAGCACCTGCTGGTTATTAAAATTGATTCATCTCACCCCCGCACTGTGACAAAACCACTTTAGGGCACGGTATCCGTCGTGAAAAACTGCTCCACTCCTACACGATGGCGCAGACGACATCTAATTTTTTTTTCTTCTTTTCTATCAAACTTTGGAAAATGATTTTTCTCTTCCGTTCTTTTATTCGCCTTTTGCGAGGTAGTACGCACTGGCTCGTACTTGGCACGCTAGGAGAGCGTTGGCAAGAGTCTTGCGTGTTGCGTCCCCTCGTAGGGAAAGCCAACAGGCAGATGGGGAGAGGAGGGAGGGGGGCACCGAACAGGATGCTCGAGTGGTTTAACAAACATTCCATAGATTCCATTTCTTAATCGGATCACGACGCCAACCGACACTGAAAGCAAGAAAACCGAGATGCCTCGTGGAACGACCAAAAGAGGGGGGGATGAGAGATCTTTTTCATCCATTTTCCCTACCAAACACGCCACACAGATATTTGGAACTTTCCCGTCTTTTGTGTGCGTGTGTCTGCTTGAATCTGTTTGTGGTTCTTGCTTTGCCATCGGCACCTGCCGACGTTTCCCTGCCCCATCCCGATGGCTCGGTTTGAGCTATTTCTAATAGCAAAGAATGCAATGGCTTTTCCGTTTGTCCCGGGGACAAACTCCCACTAGGAGTTGGGGAGCCGTCCGTTGTGGGGTAGCGTAAGAGGAACGACCTACAAATTGATATGCTAATGCAAGCTAATAATAATAAGGCAATCATAATCTCAAGCACACTTGCTGTGAAGGAAGGAAACCCGGAGTGAGGGAAAAGGCCACACGCTTGTGGACAATACGACTTCCGGTGCTGTTCGACGAATTTCCCCCTCGGGCTGAGAAATACGGACTCGTAAGTTCACCTAGGACTTACCGCTCGGCCACCGGCTTCTTACTAACCGCACCACAAGGACTTCATTCGACGACAAATTTTCCCGACCAAGCAGGTTATTTCTGTTGCCCTTCCACGACAACGAAAGGAAACACGCGCGTATTTTCCGAAAGCACCATCATCGTACGGTCCCCGGAATGAAGTTATCGTTCGAAGCCACTTCCACACGGTGCGGGACAGCCACTTAAGGCTTAGCGGATGAAGCAATAACCGTTTTCGATAAAATGTCCTTCCTCCTCCTCCTCCTTCTGCCCATCAGACAGGAGGCTTTTCCCGGCTATCGCGGAGTGGTTTAAATTTTCACTTAAAAATTAATAATGCCCGCTTAAATTACTTTCCACCTGCCCGTGGAGGAAGTTTATAATCGAATAAAAACTGATTCCATCCTACGGGTGTTTGTGTTGGTAAGAGGGGTTTTTTGAGTTCCTAACCCCTTTGATGCCCCTTCCAGTCACAGGTGTAAGGTCTATAGTTTTCCCATGTTTTTTTCGATGTGCAAAGGAAACCCACATCATTCTTTCCAATCCCAAAACCAAAAGGTGAAACAGATATCATACCGCACCAAACCATTCCGACATCAATCCCCGGGATTTTGGGAGGGGGGGGAATGGAACGTTGTTCCCGTCCCGAATGGGATATTGGGCACTTCCGGTTCACTGGAGACGAACGGTGAACGGATGAAAAACTTCTCCGGTCGATCAACTTCTTGGCGCGCCACCGGCATGATGCAGCATCTTTGCACCTGGATTGGAGGGGGCAGGAGAAAATAAATATTCATCACTTCCACTGGCTGGTCTTTTCCATTTTTCGCATCGCATCGGAATTTGCCTTTTTTTCTTTCATGCCTATTTTCCGCACAGGCATGTGCGAGAACATAATAATTTTCGTTCAGCTCGTGAAATTCCCCGGTGAGCGGTAAATAAAATTGCATCGCAATCGATTACGTACCGGTGAGAGCCAGCCGAGGTTGTACGTGAATTAGCGTGACCTTTCGGTCCACCGGGGCAAGAAAAACCCTATTTCGTTTTTGGCTTAGTTTTCCAATCATTTTAAACAACGCCAGTATGGAAGATTTAAAGCGCAAAAGCATATTTTAAATGTTACAGCACTCTTGTTCCTTTTTGTTTATAGAGTTTTTGATTTTTGAAACAGATAAATTGTGAAATTATTTTTAATGCAAACTCCTTCGCAAAAGAAGCACATCTGACCTTTCCATATGGCCATCGAGCCAGCCGGTCGAATCACGTGGAAATATGCTTCCACGGGAGTACATTCCGTACGTGCCGACACGTCGCATGCACCGTGACGCCTTTCCAATTTGCTCGTGTGTGTTCCATTCGAACTGGAAGCCTTAACGAATTTGTTCCGATTGGAGAAGAAAGACCAAGAAACAGTACATCTTCTCTTCCTCTCTTTCTCTCTCTCGATTGCCTCCTCGCTTCCAAAGGGATAGAAGTCGATGGGATTTTCCGCAGTTGATTAGTTACTCTGACCACGTACATGGGTTGCGGGTTATAATTTGAATTCAAACGGAAGGACTTCCACTTCCACAAATTTTCACTCCCTTGTCTCCCGGGGGAGGAATTGGTTGGGCTGCGTGTTATTGTGCTCGGTTCAGTGGAGCTTCCCCAATTGGATAGCATCTCCCTTCCTCCGTCGAAAAAAAAGTCATTTGCCGAAACATTTGCTGACTTGCCAATGATAAACAAAAGCTGCTGACCTGCCGAGCATCGCACCTTCGTGTGCATCGTGGCGTTCGTGTGCCGCTTCGATGACTTTAATACGGTCCGTGATTGTCCGACAGTTGCCGGGTATTCGAGCTTCCGGCGATGTGCATCCGAACGTGCCGGAACAAAAGTCCAGTCATATTTGTGTCAAGGTAGATTCGGTCGACTCACTACGGAACCAAAAACGGTAGATAGAAGAAGAGTTTTAACAGATTGAAGTATTATCTTTGGAATGACATTAAAGGAAATTTCGTTAAAAATTTTCCCACATACTTTTTTGTAAAGAAAATTCTTCCCGTAGAATGGATTTGTTCATCAAAATCTCAACTCTTTGACATTAAATTAGTCCACCCCAAATCAGCGTTGTACGTGGATGAATTTAAATTTCAACGATCCATCCCGCAGAAGAATTCAATTCCGCCTGGGACCGACATTATGCTGCTCATTATTCATCGCACATCATCCGCGTCCCGTGCCGGTGCAGAATTGTGGCAGGCTTTTCCTTCCCCATCGCAGGCGACCTTTACCACGAACGAGAACAAGTGAAAACACACAAAAATTGGCCAACCACTAGGTTTTGGTGGGGGAAGGTTTTTAGCTCAGTATTAGGGAAAATGTATTCGTTTTTACTGTTCTCTTTCGCGACCCCAATTCGGTGCAGGATCTATGTTTTCTATGCGCGCAGCAAATCAGCGATCCCGAATTCATCTGGTTTGATTGATTACCGAAAGATGGATTTTTCATGTGGAAGTTTTTCGTGCAAAAGAGGAGGCTGTGGGGAAAAAAAACATCACATCAACAAACACACATCAAAAGCAAAACCGCACACATACACACGGCCTACCAAGTTTTTTTTCCTCCTGCCAGCGTAAAAACAACGTTCGAAAAAAAAACATTGCCAAATAACGCCGCTGTCTTTTGCCATCGGAATTTTCCTCCGAAGCAAATAGTATGGCCGCTGGTGGCGGAAAATCCCCCTTTCCGGACCTCTGTGTCACCGTGTTTTCGTTATGAGTTCCCGTGATCCACTTTACCGGACACATTTTTTCCACATCCTTCATCCTTTTTCATCCTTCCCTTTTTTTGCTCTCGTAGCTCGACGCTCGGTCGTGTTTGTGATTAAAAAACGTGCCCTTAAAAATGGCCGACCGAATTTCGACCATCGGGTGAGGTCACCCTGAACGGGAAAGCATTCCACCGAGTTTGTGTACGTTTGTTTCAGCCTCCTCCCAACCGGTCTTCCCTTGGCTTTATCTTAACTGCCCACAAGCAGGCGTTCTCCGGGCATCAAAAGCGGGCTTGGGTGCATTCGGATCGATACAGGATGTTGTTTCTTCGGTCGGATAATTGAATTAAAATTCATCGACATCGGACGTTGGTGTGGTTTTGCGACCGGCCATTGCATCGGCCCCCGGCATTGCATTCCGTACTAATTGCCCACGATCGATGGCGGAACGGAACCGAACCGAAAAGTGGGCCAGGCGAAGCTCCCAAAAACAGCGCCACAATCAACGTTAACAACAACGTTGTAGAGCTGTCCTTGTTCTTTCTACTAGCTTGCTTTACCTCCCTCGTTACTCCAAAAACGTACCGGACGCCATGTTGGAAACGGTGTATCAATTAGTGCAATTGATCGGTACTTCTTCAGTGGCCTTCAACAAATTGACCGACACAAACTCGGAAGCACTATCCTATGCGGGTAATTATGATGAGCTGCTAATGAATAAAATAAACAGACAGATGCGGTTAACAAAAATCCGATAAAAACCCTTTATAGTTCGAACCAATCGAACCAATTGGGTGGAATGGATGAAAAGCAAAAAAGACCTACCCCGGGGCATAATTATGACAATTGACACACCATTTTAAATCCATTAGCATAAATTTACTTTGGCTACAAATTGAGGGTCCTTTCCTTCCCGCCGCAAACGCCGCCCTCCATGGCAATATTTACTTGAACATAATTAATTAACATCAATTATTTTCGTTCTTTGGGTAGTTTTTTTGCGAAAAGTGTATTTTACCCGTGAAAAAAAAACAGAACGATCGTTTGTGTTCTGTGGAAATTGTTTACGGTTTGGTACAATAAATAACACTCACACTATGAATCATTCAAACGTGCTACAAAGTTTCACCGACCTATAGCTTCATTAAACATTGAAATGAAATGTTACCATTTCGTTGGAACTTTCTGTGGTAATTTCCAAGTCAATTGAAACACATGTTAAACAATTTTATCCATGTGCACTGGGGTACCTCAAACATGAATCATCGAGAGTGCCATTTACATAATGGCCACCGTCTCTATTTCGCTTCGGCCACGCACCGGACAGACGGACGAAAATTCCCGCCCCTCCCGGTGGAAATGCTAATCACGTGAATATTTATACCGTTACGCACCGTTACGCCAGACCTCGGTGATTTAGGTGACTGACCGCCTGAACCAACTGCCGGACGGAACTGCATTTCATAAACGGCCGTATCATAAACCCCAGATTTTTCGTTTTGTTTCGTTTTGTGTTTTGTTTTTTTTTTGTTCTTTCCGCTTATCCGCTGTGCATAGATTTTATTGTTTCCACACCCCCACTCCCTCCCGTATATTGTATCCACTTGCACTTCCCGCCTTCCCCATGCCAATTCCTCATGCACCCTCCCCACAAAAGAGAAAAAAACAGCAAGAAAATAACCACCTCCATGTATCCTGATTTTGCATTTTCTTTCTTTCTTTCTTTCCCGTGCGTTTTTTGCATCATTCTTTTTCCAGAGTATGGCCGTACCTGCAGCGATATCGGTTGCCTGTCCAGCCAGGTGTGCGTGATGGTCCACGACTCGTGCTCGCTTGGGCAACGCGAGGGTAACGATTGTGGCCGGTACCCGACCTGCAAAAAGAACACCGATCCCAGCGTCAATGCCGGACCGAGTGGTAATTGAACACTTCGTTGTTGTTTTTTCCTGCTCCTCTTCGTTCTATCCACTTCTCTCTTCTAAAGCCCCCTTTAAAAGAGTGTTTCTCTTCAAAAGAAAATCTCGACTGCAGGTAGAACGGCGGTCCCACAGGATCGTCACTGAGTCGTTGATGAAACGCGAAAGAAAACTCATGGAAAACGTGAAACAAAACTGAGGACAGAAAGCGGAACAAAAGAAACCGTACGAAAGGTAGAATGTTTTGGCAAAGATCGAAGGCACGAGCTGAAAGAAAGAAACCTTGCCACAATTTCGAGAAAACATTTCTTCATGGTTTCATGTTTTTCATGGTTGCCATTCTCACCACCATAGCATTGCATGGAATTTAATATTTTTATGGTTCCAAAAATACTTTATAAGAGTTCATGTGTCGTCTTAAAGTTTAGGCAATTTATGGAATGCTTTACATTAAACATGGAACCAGTGTCCTAAGGACTGGTTTGTTTGGGGATAGTAAGGAACTGGATTGAGTTACGAGTCTTTCCTTGCTCCAATCATGCATGATCTCTAGGTCTACTACTTAAGTCACATGCAACTGATGGGGAATTTCTTAATCACAGGGCATTAAATAGTGTTGTAAATATTGTCACCGACGGTGTATCCTTCCAAGTTCCCTGAGTTTCTACCTCTTCCCCAAGCGAACTCCCGAACCAGTGTCTCAAGCGTCTCTTTCTCTACTCCCCTGGCCTTCCCACCGACCTTCCTTCTCTTGCAGGCGTGCTCAGTCTCAACCCGGCCCCGGACAACACCCGGGTGGTGGGCGGCAAGGACCCGAACTACCCGAACATGCCGATCGACCCGAACTACATCTTCGGCAGCGTCCAGACGACGCGATCGCCCTTCATGAGCAACTACCCGCAGCCGGGCGCTGGCAGTCCGGCCGTCTTCCAGCCACTCTACCCCCCGCTCAACCAGCCCCCGGTCATCCCGCAGGCCCCGTTCAACTTCGGCGCGTCGCCCCACAACCCCTTCTATCCGCACAATCCCAACCCGAATCCCACCTCGACCGAACCGAGCCTCTGGAATCAGTTCCTCTACAACAAGCAGCCGGACAAGCGACCGCGCAGTGGTTCCCCGCGAGCCGCCGGCGCACCGCACAGTCCTCTGCTGCTTCTACTGTTGGCCACCCTGTCCACCGTCCTTCCGCTGCTCCCCGGGAGGAGCCTCTGGCGGCTTAGCACGCAGAGGATCGCTCCTGGAGCCTTATAATTCCCTCTCCCTCCGTGGCACCCTTCCCCTCCCGTTTCCGTTTGCGTACTGCAGCTCTCTTCTCGTCCACACCACACTCCGTTCACTGCCCATTATTAACTTCATCTTGTGAATAACCGTGGAGTAACCAAAAAAAACCGAAACCCGCTCCCAAACCGCGGGAGTCGTTGTTTTATCGTTGCATCATTTTTGTACATTTTCTAACATACAGGAAAGAGCCCTCTAGCAATTTATTAGACTGTGGAAACTAAATTCGGTACACGGCAGTGGGGGAAAACTCGCACCGAAAGTGGTACGAAATGCGAAAAAAACATATGTTATTAAAACACAGCACAGAACAAAAAAAAAGGATGCACTTCCGGTCAGTGTGTAACACGGCACCGTCTAATCACGAAGCACATCCCATCCCATGGTGGACGAAAAACCGACGTGTATGGCCAAAAGCAGCGTATCTGTTAGCAATCAACGAACGAGGAGCGGCTTGTGGAAGCTTACTACTAAAGCCGCTGAGCATCTCACCAGCGAGAGGGTTTAGGGTGGCAAATTTGTAAAAATATGAAAATATACTGTCTTTAAAATAAAAAAAACACACACACCGAGTCCTAACAACAGTTGATCAGCGCACCGAACCAATCTTAACACTGTAAGGGAAAATTGAAAAACAAGCAAAAAAAAAAACAAACTGCAATCGTTACTTTGCGTCAAGCAAACCCCAGGTGGCCCAACGGCAAACCAAGTAAAATGGTACATTGTAAGAGCACTGAAGCATAGGAAATGGAGAAAAAAAGAAACAAAAACAGCAAAATAAACTAACACCAATTGTAGCATACACCACAAAATAAACACAAGCCGATGGAAATCCGTAAATGAATCCATTTTAGCAAGTCAATGCCATAAAATTTGCAAAAAAAAACCGACGATTGAACGAAGAAAGGGTAAATTACTTTACTAAAACCCAGTGACTAACTAAGATAAATGGTGAAGGGAAAATGTTAGAATGTAGAAAACTCTAATTAAAAAATGGAGAAAATTTACACAAGAAAAAAAACAAACACCAGATGAATTTAACACTGATGGTAAGAAAAGGAGGAAAGAGGAAAACTTTAACAAAACAGCTATTATATCTTCCACTAAACCGTGAAGCTAAAGTTCAAATTACCGAACATATTCAGAACGTACTTCGACACTACACAACACAACAGACGGTCACCACGGTGTGACTTACATTAATGGAATACAGGAATACTTTAAAAAAACATTTGCAGCTGGCAGGTATATAGAAAAAAAAAATGGAAAAATCGATGGCCCATAAACTAAACTATCTTCTAGAATCAGAATAATCAGTCGGAGAAAAGTGAAGTGAAAACCCGAAACAGAACTTTGTGTCCATAGAAATAGAACAGAGAAAAATGCAACAAGAACGATTGTTAAGCAGAATTGTCTCCAGTGAACGGAACATTGAAGAAACAAACCCCGAAATATATGCAACTCAAGCAGCAACAGCAAAACAAATGAGCGCAGCGCCAACAGCCTTATACCTGATTATGTAGACCGGAATCTACCGGACACAAACCCGGACTGGCCGATCAACGAAAAGCACATAGTTTCACAATCCGAATTTCGCTGAGAATCACGGGCGAAAATATGTGTCAAGTATGTAGAAGGGATCCGTGTACGGCTAAAGTAATACCGGAAAAGGAATGTGGAATATTTGAAGTGAGCAATTTTCTGGTGCAACTAGAAAAATACTGTATCTGGCCGACAAAAAAACTAACGTATCGTGAATGTGTGAAAAAAGGTAGAAAAAAGTAAGCAACAAGGCCGCAGGCTGGGCCAAATGCTGACGAAAATAGAATCTGATCGGTTTGGAGTAGAAAGCTAGAGGGAGGAAAAAATGGCCAAGCCAGCACAGCACAGAGAAGAGGATGTGAAAAGTAAAAACAAGCAACACAAGGCACACAAAACGATAAAGCAAAGCAATGGAAAGAGAAAAAGAGAGAGAAAAGTAAGAATGAATAAAACAGACAACAGCAAAACTAAAGAAAAAAAAAGAAATCTAGCGAAAAACCTGAACTGATAGAAAAAGAAACAAACACGGTTGGAATTCTGGTCGCTCCAGGTGAATGGCTTCGGATGTTGCAGCAAAGAAGGGAAAAACCCCCCCGAAGGAATAACCTTTCTCCGAGAGTAGGTCAAGAATGGAACACAAACGCAGACAGGCACACGTACCGAGGTGCACCCCGAACCGAAACCGATGCTTTATGGTGCGGTTTTATCCGACGGTGAGTTTCCGGGAAAAGCTGCCCCAGCGTGGAGGACGATAATCCCGCGCCGACGGCCAAAAACCAGAATGGGAACCTAATGCTAAAGGATCATCGTGTCGAGAATCAAAGCCGTGCGGAGCGCCCGGGAGGCAGGTTGTGGCCCCGATGTTCAGATGACATAATTCCGTAAGTCCTCTGTAAACACGGTGAATTAACTTACTGGCAGGACCGGGTTAGAACGGTTAACCCGGGCGGACGGTTGGTAGCAAAATACTAGCAGTGTGCTTTTTCTTGCCCCTTTTTTTCCTTTTTAGGACGAGTAGTGTCTTCCTTTCGAAAGGTAAATCCAACCGTAAATTTTTGCCCTTCTTTTTTAAGCTTCATATCGTGAAGCAATATCCCTTGCTAAGTTGTTTTTCAGTCTGAATTATTGAAGAAACGATTATCTCAGTTATCATTGAAAATACGGTCATTAACGTTTTTCTTTTCTGATACTGTATAAGCAAGAAATGTTCGTAACTTCGTTCGTAACCACAAGCAAGGTTAAATTGGGATTATTATTGACTGTTTAAATTTAGTATCCATGGTCACAATGCAAACTAGCGATCGAATCATGTAAAAATTCAGTCGAAACATAAACAATATTGGCCGAAAACACAGCAGGCGCAGTTCCAGTATATTCCTTTTACCCGGAGTGAACCAGAAATCCAACCGAATGCAACGATCATGTAAATAAATCCTTCGTAGAGCGATAAAACAGCGGAGCGCACCGATGTGAAGAATGTTAGAGAAACGAAATCATAAATGCATAAACATTTTCATTGCAGTCATTATTCTAGCGTACGCGTTTTTCATTATTTGACCATAAGAAATCACCCGTTTCCTGTCTGTTTCCTTGTTTACATAGTCTCTAAGAGGGGAATCGTACTTTATACTCTACTATTTAAGACTTGTTCATATTTATGTTTCTTTTGTGTTTACGTCTATGTTGCACATTGTGAACGTCCAGTTTCATTTCTTGTAGTTTTTTAAGTTCTAAAAACAACCTGGAAATGCCACCTCGTTGGGATGTATTTTTGGATCTGTCTGCACGGAAAAAACACCCGAGCTTGGAGCTCCATTTTGTAAGAAATTATTATTAAAATCTTTAGCCCCCCGGAACTATTCGTGCGCAAAAATCAAAAATACAATCATCTTCTGGCGTGTGTCAATCAGTAGTTGCTAAGTACAAACCGATTGGTGGAACACAAACACACACACACACACACACAAACATTCAAAAATCATCAAAAACCAATGAATCATTTTGGCGAAAATCTAAAACTGGAAATGCGCTCGGAAAACCTTCCCGCATTTAATTGGTTTTCAAGTGCAGGTTTTTTGTTTGTATTCCGATTCCGTTGTTGCTTTTTACCCGTATGTGTTGTTTCTTTCTTTGTACCCGCTTTCTGTCGCAATGTTTCGTTTCTGTGCTTTTGTATCATTGTATTTTTTTAAGCTCCTCATTTCGTGAGTCTTTGATCCAAATTTTATTTTATTTTTTATATTTTAATGTTGAACCTCAACTTCACGCTTTTCGATCACCCCTTCCTCGTCCTTTGCTATGTCCGGCCGATCTTCCTTGCAGCGGGAGCAAGCAACGTGTACAACAACGGTCCACGTCCGTCGGCTCCGGTCGGAAATGGTGGGGACGATGATGTCCTTGGAACGCTCGGTCTCAACCCGAACAATCCGTACGGCCAGCGGCCGACACCGGCCCCAACCCGTCCAGCTTCGTCCGGTGGACTTTATCCGTTGCTTCCGACCGACAACAATCCGGGCAATCGCTACGGTGGCGGAAACAACGGCTATAACGGAGGTGGTGGAGGAAACAACGGCTATAACGGAGGCTCTGGAGGAAACAGTTACAACGGAGGTGGTGGAGGTTACGGAGGAGGTGGTGGTGGTGGATCTCGACCGGGACAATTCGATGGCGCCGGTGGAAACATCGTCGTGCCGACGCAGAAACCGCCCGCCTCGAGCGGAGGCTTCTTCGGCGGAATCCTGAGCGGTGTCCAGAATGCCGTCTCGAACGCGGTCAAGCAGCAGGTCGGAACGTACATCAACCAGCGACTCGGCATTGGACCGGCGGCCGGTGGTGCCGCGGGTGGAGCCGGTGGACTCGGTGGCCTGTTCGACGCACGCAACCTCATCGACAACAAGAAATTTGGTGGCCTGTTCTCGGAGAACAAACCGGCCGGTGGTGGCCAAGCTTCCGGTGGTACGCCCGTTGCCGGACCGGGCGGATATCCGGTGACCGTCGATCAGCGTACGTCGGCCTCGAACTACTACGCCCAGCCGCAACAATCGTACGGCCAGTACAACGCCGGCACCCGTACGACGGCACGCCCAGGCTACGGGTGGAACTAACTCTACCCACACCAATACTCACCTCGCACCAACGCCACCGCAAGGGCAGCTATATATCGTACCCTATAACCTCCATATATGATATTACTTGGCACTACATGAAGAAACAAACGAGTGTATACACAACATGCCAAACCATTTCCACTCGACAATGTCCTCCGCCTTCCAATAGCGTAAAAGTGCCACTTGCCTCGGCTAGAATTCATTCGGGTGGAACATTCCACGCTAATTTTGTGTGTGTTTTTAAGCAATTTTTCGAAGCGGGTAATGCATCGCTCTTTACAACAACTATTGTTTTTCTGTGCATCTATATACTTTAACTGTGACTAATCAAACAAAATAAAACACAAAAGCACTGAATGGGTAAAATAAACTAATTTGTGCACCGTGTTTGGCAACTTCAAGTTTCCAGTAATGTTTGTGTCAAAAATATTTTACTTATCGAAAGAAGAAAAGAAATGGTAAGTAACATGTTTCAAATTTTTCAAAACATACAAAACTAACTCGCATATTTCCAGTTTGGTACATTTGTTATTTTAAATGTCTGCCATTTGTTTTTAAATGTCTACCAAATATCTTATTTTTATTGTACCAATATTTTTTCGATGGAGGCGCCTGGTGCTTTAAGAAAAAATACAAAACTGTTTCGAAAGCGGCATCGAAATGGAGTAAAAACAAGTACACTTGACTTGAAAAATGAAAACGAAAATGAAACGAAGAGGGAATTGAAAGTGATCTTAAGTCACTGAAATGATTAAAAAAAACATTCTGATTTGCAACAGTGTAGGTTTTTACTAAAACCATAGTGACCGTCCGTTAGTAATTACTTTATTTTGGCTCGTAAGTTGGCCAATTGAACCATCAACCATGAAACCTGTACTATTTCTAAGCACATTTCCTAACTCGTGGTATATCACCATCATGCTTTTAATTTACTTCTTTTAATAAATGGAGGCGCCCGGTACTTCACAAATCAGAGGAAGTAAATAACCCAATGGAAAGAACATTATTCTTGAATTGATTTACAAAATTAATCGATCATTTGAAACAAATCAGAATATAATGGGGAAAAACACTGTTGATACAGTGACTAACAATCCCATAGCAGAAAAAAAGTCAATTAAAAACTTGCAACCTCACACAAAACGAACAGGTCAACAAATTACTCATCATCATGCTGCTCCCGCTTCTGGCCATCGTCGACCTCTCCTAGGTAAGTAGAGGGCTGCCCATGCCGAAATAAAAACCAAAACACCTCCCTCAAGCAGTTTACAAACTTTCAACTGCTGGACAATGTTGTTGTAGATGATTCTTTTCTTCATGCACTCGTAGGGGAGAGAACAAACAACCAACCAGAATCAGGTCAAAAGGAAAGCGCCCTCAGGTACACGCCCGATAAGGGGGGAAATATTTGCCTGTTTCTGTAGCTACATTTCCACTTTTTTCCCTATTCCCGCATTTCGCATCCATTCCTGCATGTAGAGTTTTATTTGTTCTCTTAGGCGCAATAAACATTTCCCCCCAAAACCGAGGGAGGCAGAGGTCAAGTCGAGAAAACCCGTGCCGTGTGTCTGGTAAAACAACCCCACCCCGTGCCACCGCTTCCCCATATGAAGGAGGGGAAATAAATCCATTTCGGTTTCGTGACGCGGTATTTGTGCCATTTTTGCTAGACACAACTTTCCATCATACCGTTACCGACGGTTCCCTTCGGACCTCCCGAAGGGCGATGGTGTACCGCAGTACGATGGAGTGGCGAAAAACTTTACCCCGTCCCCCCCCTTTCGCAATTCAACTACCCATTCTCCCCACCCACGGTACCGCCCAGAACCGGGCGATGTTCCGAGTCGTACGTCAACTTAATCGAAAATTGTCTGCTGGAATTAATTAAAAGTTTTCCGATTGCAATACATCGGGTCCATCAGAGCCGCCGTGTGCTCGAGACATTCCGGCCGGTTCGGCCACGTTTTTCGGCCTCCCCTTCGATGCAGAAGGAATGCATCCGCGACCGAAGAAAAAAAGGAACCGAGGAATCCTCCTCGACTGGCGAAACTATTTTAGCGCAAACGTTCCCGGCGGTTCCACCCACCGTTATTTGTTTGTTTTTCTTTCCGCACCAGGACCGCTTTGGCATCGAGTCACTCATAATTTAGTCCTCACCCAACCCGGAGTTGGAGTGGTGGTCATCCAACCCGGACAGAGTGTGGACACCCGGCCATTGTGGAAAACATAACTATGCTTTTCATTAAACTTTCCAGCTTTCCTTTACGGTCGAAGAGGTTTGTTGGTAAAGTTTGAAATGAAAATGCACTCCACCCAAAGGGGGACAGCAGTTCCTCGGCCACGCCGGGCTTACAATCCCGTCCACCATCGTGTCCTCTAGAGGAACTCCTGAAACGGTTTGATGAAGATGGAAGGAAATTTACATCGTACCGCAACGTACCGGGCGGGAGAGAAATGATTTCCTGTTTTGCCGACAGTGAAAAATGGACGCGAAAGGCATCCTGATGTTGGTGGGCTGGTCTTCCGAGGATGTGTCTTATGTTTGCCAGAACAAGTAACTCACACATGGACAAGGTAACGGAGGATTGCCACACCCGAACAACATCGACCATAGAGTTGTACAAAACGAAGAAAAATTGGGTGAAAACAAAGAGAAACAGATGGAATAAACGAGTTTAAAATAATGGGCAGTATTGGAAACAAATAAAAGAACATAATTTCACCTTCTCGCCGTCAACCTGTGTTTGACAAACAAAATTAAATATAAAATGTAAAAATATCATTTTGAAATTAAAAGAATAAGAAAGTGTTGTTACCAAAAGTTACCAATAAAATATACTATACCGTGTAAACAAAGTTAAAACTGGTGGGAGCGAATTATTTTCCTTCCCTTTGGCCGAATGTCGGAAATGATGTGGTGTAAAGTTGTAATCAAGGTATTATTCGGTCCTCGGTTATTTGTCCCACACTGCTGCCAACCGTCTTCCACTGTTCCAAGGGCGGAAAAGAGGGAAAACACATTTCCACAAAACAGGATGTGGCCACACCTGCAAGCTTGAGAATAGTTCGCCCATAAACGAACTTCCGAGCCCCACGATGGGTCTGGTTCGGTTTCATCGGTTTTTCGCAAGGGCAAAAGTTGTGCTCCTGCGAAAAACTAGTACCGGAACGGCATCTGTATTGATGGGGTGAATAGACTTTTTCCCGCACCAACTCTCCATAACAACCAAAGGCCCAAACGGTGGCTAAATGGCCAGCTGGAATAAGAAAAGGAACAAATGGATGAACAAACGATCTATTAACCTTTCGGTACTGTTCGTCGGGAAAGTCTCCAGCGAGGGAGATTTGGCAAGTTAAAACGTGAAAGTGTTGTAGTCAAAGCGGTTTAATGTAATAGGGAAACAGTGTCTTTATGCACGTGTTCAGAGCGTTCTTGCTCATAGAAAAGGAGCTCAAGTTTGACTATTGGCTTGTTTTTAATTTACATTAAAAGTACTATCACGAGTTCAAGAAAAAAAAAACTTATCGAAACATAGACACAATGGTTTTCCAATATAGGCAGCGCTCTGTGAGCTATCGAACAAGACAAACACGACAAACACGACAAAAAAAAAACGATCAAACCCATGCAATCATATGGAGGTGCTCTGTCAACCTGCATCGAACATGTCAGACAAACACGACACAGAACAAAACAGTTTGATTTTGTCGTGCAGGGCTGTATCCCACTGTGAAACTGTTATACCTTGTGTATTCTGCTACCTTGCTGCTTGGATGAGTGACAGTTCTTCACGACAAGTCGCAGAGCACCTCTCCGACAGTGTCGTGTTTGTCGTGTTTGTTGGACTGTTCACAGAGCGCTGCCATACTCTTTAATCAGGAACATGAGCTGATAGTAGATAATGGTTAGAATGATCAGATCGAAGTAAATATAAAAGAAAAGAACGAAAATTGAGCATTTGCTGTAATCAAATGCATTTCATTTTTGCATTTTCATGGCGCAAATATGCGTAACGAAGCTAAATAGTGATTATCTTTGAAATAGCATCTTTGAAAATTTTAAACATTCCTAGTTTTCAAATCCAATTGTTTAAGACAATGGAATTCAGTTCCACCAGATGTACAAATTTCCACCAGATGTGCAAATGCAAAGATGAAATAGGTTTGCAAAGAAAAACACCTTACCATAAATATTCTCCAATCAATCCAAAAAGTTTCCATCCCTAGCGTTACTTTGAGCACGACATTTTAAATTGTTAATGTTCATTCTCCAGAGACCTTTTTCACCCGATCCTTATATTCCTGCATACAACCTTTGTTTTCCTTAACCCTTACACATGCTAATTACGGTGCGCTATAAAACGTGAAGTGGTCCACAAATTAGAAAACATTTTTCATCCAAAACAATGGCACTGGGTGGAACATTTAAGGCAATACTTATGCTGAGGTCCTGCACGACGTTTCTTTGCACGGAAGAAAAACAATAGGAAAAGATACGGTTCATACTCACCGGGGTTTTGTAAAACGCTGCAAAAATGGTCATCCATCAGCACGCTAATCGCACCACGAAAACAACCCTTCACGACACCTTTTCGTTTGTGTTTCTTCGAGTGAGGGACGACTGAAAAATAACACTATTTTTCAGAATTGTTTGGTTGTTTTCCGCTAGGATTTTAATGTGTTTACTTGCCGTGTTCGTTTTTCGGTGGAAATGATTGTCTTTTTCTTCACAGGTGATTTTGCCATGACATGTGGCTCTTTTACATACATTGCCTATGACACAATATGCTTTTTAATCGGGTCAATCTGCTACATAACATCAGCAACTATTCTCCTATGTTCTTGTTCAGTGGTAGAAGACACATTGCTTGACGAAAACAGAAAAAAACAATCGAAAACTTACGAAAACATACAACTCCAAACTCTATCTCTACTATTCTCCTTTCTTGTGGCCATCGGTAGAATTAGTTCTGTTAACATCGTTCCATCACCGCTTTTCGCCACAGTTTGTCTCAACCATCCGAGCAGCCTTCTATTGGCATGAAGTTGGCAAAATTTAACCGCAATGCTGACATGCTTTTCAAATGCAAATTACCATGTTTAAAAAATACCTCACCCTTCGAAGAGACGAACGCCCTGTGCGTCGTTTCTACTTTTCCTTTTTCTCTCTCTCACACACACACACGTTCGCACGCTAGAAAATGGGCAGAGAAATAATCCTAGTAGACTTCCCATGCCAACTTTACCACGTACTTCCGGGCGAATGAAAGGCGAAACGGTTAAACGGCTACCGTAGACGACCGTGAAGGAAAACTTTTTCTAGCGTTAGTTTTTCCCATTCTGGTTTTTCGTTCCGTTTTCCCCGACCTTCAATAATGAGCGGCCATATGTGTACGCTTTCTCCAGGAGGGGGAAAGGGCTTGCTGTTGAACACACACGAAGCAAGGTCTGTTGCGTAGCCGGTTTGTTTTCATAAATATGTTGATGGTGAGTTCGGTGATAACAAGCTTTATTTTGTATATTTTCTTCAACACCACAAGCAATGGGGCAAAGGTTTACGATGCCACTATAGGCTTTCGCTTTCCAGTACGGCCTGCTTTGTTCAACAAATCAGAAACTCAGTGCACAGTGGTCTTAGGACAGTGCAATGACGGACACGTTAAGGTAGGTTCAATGTTTTGATGATTGCTAGAATGAGTAAAAAGTTATTTTCTAAAGGATCTTCACGAAAATGCGTCGAATACAATAATGCTTTCTTAAATTTTAAACATGGTATCTAAATATCCATATTTTCAGAACCTTGGTGTGAATAAATATGCATAAATAGACACGAAAAAAAATGGTTAAATCATAAAAAAAAAAACTTATTTCTGCTACTCCAGAGGGCAAAACTCCCGCACTGTACCTCCATCGAAATCTTTCCCCCGGAAGGTGAAGGAAGCAAGGAACACAATTGCTCTAAATATGTTTACTCGTTTACCTTGCCTTGGTCTACCCATTCTTTTTCCTTTCATTCCCCAAAGTTTCCTTCGAATACATTAGCATACGGAAATGGTTAACAAGCCATATTTGGCCGTGTACCGCTTCACGTCCATCCAAGAATCCCTTCCACTTCCACGCTTTCTGTGCGTTGTTTATTTCTTCCCGTTGAAAGATTTGATCTCGGTGTATACCTTTTCCGCCGGCATTGCTTCCAAGTCTGGCCGGATTTGCAAATTGAGAAAATCTAAATTTGCATAGATCATCATCGAGCCCGCCATCGTTAGGCTAAATTCGTTAAGTTCTGCGCTACGCCCTAGTTTTTCCTCCCATCTCCATTTGCGCAGACCTGGCTGCCTTTCGCCAACGGCAACGGTGGTCAAGTCAATGAAAGGCAAAAGAAAAGATAGAAAACGGAGCCCGAACAAGATGCTAACAAGACCCGGAACAAGAGAAGATGGTGCAATTGAAGTGGACCAGAGTTGAAAGGGCCGACCCTTTGCGAATCCCTTTTACCAAAGTCACGGTTCGTTACTTGTCATCGTTAACATCGCCGGAGTCTCCGTATTTTTCTTCGATGGTTTGCACGTTTCGATTGTAAAAAAGGCGCATCCATTTGTATGTTATGCAAACCGTCGAATTTCAAGGAGAACAAATAGAAAGTATCTTCACAGACTGTTAGTGTAAGTACATGCTTCGGATACTTTTAAAATTATTTAAATTAGATTGAGATGATTAACATAATTTAAAAACCTCAAAAAAAAGTATATTTTTTTAAGAAAAAAAATTGTTCACCTTTGTATTATAAACGTAGTGGACATTTCTATACGTTATTAACATGATAAATCGATAATATCATGTATTAAATGCATTAATCAAAACAAATAATAGAATAAAACTTCAAATAAATTGAAAACGTTTTAAACGGTTGTATACAATATAGGAAAAAATAAATTAATTGTGTATTTTTTAATTTAAATTTTATAAATCCAACATCTGTATGAATGCAACTTAAGATAAATCAAACACCAGTTCGTTCACTTTATGCGACAACATTTATCTATTTTACTATTTTTAAACGGACCAATCCTCCGCAAGGAATGATTGGGGACCCGTTGTACACCGATTATTGGAATCATCACTTGCTTGTTGTTTCGATGGAAGACAAATGTTCTCTCATTGCACGTAGCTAAAGGTACGTGTTGGTGTGTTTTATATGGTTTTTTTGTTAATAAGTGTGTTTAACGCTTCGAGATAATTATTAACATCTGCTTTAGATAATTTGTTTTTCATTTCCAAGCTCCTTTAAGCTGGCAGGTATAGCGAGCGTGCAAAGGGGGTAGGGATTTACGTGCATTCAGTTTTTGTACGAAGCATAGCGAATGCTAATGAATGACAAATGGTGTCTTTACTTTTGCCCCGCACAGTCATTCGCCTGTATTTTGTTATGGCCTAGCCGTTTGTACGCCTCGCTGCTACTCCATGGCAGTTTTCGTTCATTCCTTGTTTCTTCCGTTTGTGCTGATGTTTTTTTTGTGTATCCCAAAAATATCGAAAATTTGTGCGCTTCATCTTCCCAGCAGCGGTAGTTGTTTATTTCACCTCCTTCAGCACCTGGTTGAACTTGTCCAGGAAGATGTCCACGTGCTTCTCGCCGAAGATTAAAGCCGGCCGAAAACGGATGCTCAGGTCACCGCAACCACCGGACAGAACACCTGCGGAAAGAGGGATCGTTCAGTGATAGGTGCATGATAGAGTTTTCAACTAAACAAGAGTACCTTTCTGCTTCAGCGCGCCAACGATGTCGTCACGAAGCTTCGGTGTGGCACAGTTGATCGCCAAGAAAGTGCCCCGTCCGCGAGTCGCACTCAGCAAATGTGGGAAGTCGCGTTCCGCTTGCACCAGACCCTGCTTCAGCTTGTCACCCGTACGGCGAACGTTCTCCAGCAGCGACTCTTGCTTGATCACACGAAGGATCGCCTCGAGCAGCAGCAGCTTGCCCGGATCGCCCATCCAGGTGTTGAACACGCGGTACGGCTGTGGCGGTTTCATGTGTGCCCCATGGTAGTATCCACCGAGCTGCATCTTCTTGCTGAACGTCACCACGTCCGGTGGGCTGGGCAGATTGAAATGTTCGTGGCACCAGATCTTACCGGTCGGACCGCCACCCGTCTGCACCTCATCGATCAGCAGGGCGCTTCCGTGTGCCTTGGCGATGCGCTGCAGTTGCTGGAAGAACTCGGGCGATGCCTCATTATCACCTCCCTCGCTCTGGATTGGCTCGACTATGATGCCGGCCACCGGAACGCCACGCTTGCCGTACTGTTCGATCAATCGCTCCACCTCGGCCAAACAACGGGCATCCTCTTGTGCATTCTCGCGTACATTCTCCTCCAGCGGATAGCGATACTGCGGAAACGGGGCGATCGGCCAGTCGAACGAGGGCACATCGATCTTGTGGATATACTTCGAGTGCGTCGTCGACAGGCAACCGAGTGTGCGCCCATGGAAGGCACCGTGGAAGCTGAGGATGCTCAGTTTCGGAGCACCGGGAGCCTGGTTAATCATGCACGATTGAATTTCCGCCTCGGAGAACGGGGTCGCATCTCCACGTTGCTTCTTCTGGTACCTGCAAACGTACGCGAAGGATATAATAAGTACAGAAACCTGGCAAATACAATATACTACAAACATGCCTTACCAAATAAAAATATTCTTGAACGCATTTTCGTTGGAACAGGAACCGCACATCATCGTCGTCACGTGATCCAACCCAACAGGCGCTACCGACATCAATACACTCTGCAGCCGATTGGGCCAGTCCTCGCCCGGGAAAACGCCCAAAGCCGGGCGATTAATAAGCGCTAAGAAATGGAAAGAAAGAAAACCCGATTATAAATAAGTTTGTATAGTATTAAACCCCCGATGAGATTAAAAAAGGGGGGTGGATATAATTTAAATTAAATAATAACATGACTACAAATAAAGTCATCAACCTTCACTCGGTAAACTGAATCAACCTAATCAGACACTCAATGAACCCTAACCACGAGCAACAATTTCCACATTGTACCAGACCATCCCTCCCTCCGCTCCGGCCACCCATTTTAGGCCATCATTCATTATGCCAGGCCCAGACAGCGAAGCAGTTAACCAATGTGCGCTGACGGCAACGCCAAATTATCATATCACACCACCCTTGCCACGCGCCACGCAGTTTTACTGATAAAAATACGTTTGATAAGGAACGGTTGGTGGTGCCGCGCGAAATGCACAATAAATGCATCAGTCCCGGCCATGCGTTGATAAGATTTTTGTTGCTTTCATAAAGCTTGGTAACATAAGTGCTTTGCAAAACAACAACACCGGGTGGTCAGATGGAGTGCGGGTTGATTAAACTTGATAAAACTTGATAAAACTTTGTTGATTATCTAATCTTAACAACTTTACAAGAGAAATGTTTGACTACTTTTAACCAGAAAGGGTTCGATGAAGTACTTACTGGAAAGATTGTGATCGTTCTGGAACACTTTCAGCAGCTCCTTGTGATTGTAGCCAAGTGGAATGGAAGAAATTTGGGTGTAGATGTCCAGCAGTACATTCCCATCGACGTCCTGCACATAGTTGCCGAACGATTTGTCGTAATCGACAAACATCTGCACCGAACCGGCATTCTGGAATAAAAGGTGATTTTGATTGAAATTCTTATTAATGTCTTGAAGTCCTTCAGAAATTTTTTTGTATCTACTCGGGCATCAATATCTTTAAATTGTCTCCTCAATGCAAGAGCACCAAAAATTTCATCAGTTCGCGACAATATAAACAAGCGTTATTGTTCGTTAAAAATAGCTCAGCGTGAAACGTGGTCAGTTACCACGCGGTGAATGAAAACGCCGTGTGGAGATATTAGGTGCGTTCGGGCGGGAAACCGTTCGAGAACCGGGAAAAATCGTAACGAAACGCATTTTCAAGTTCAAGACCGGTGCGTGAAGAGGAAGAAAAACGCGTGTAAAGAACGTCGTCATTATGGTAAATGACGATGTCGACGAAGCTCGTGGCGGCACAATAAATTCCATCTTAATGTCTAGAGGTCAGGGAACGCAAACCATCGTCATTAGCCGGCGCGTGCAAGAGTCAAGAACGAACCTACCAAAAAAAATAGTACCAGAGTTATTTATATCATTTTTGATCTCCACCGTAATTGGAGGCAGCGCACACACCCTCATCGTCGGCGTTTGGTACTGAATTTTGGTTTCATCTTCTTCGCATGGGAGACGGTCTTTTAAATTTTCCCTTTTTCTGGTGCTTGACATTACTACGTCCTCCGATTGCCGTTCCGGAGATGCAACGCTCGAGAGATATGTTTCTCGCGATGCAACCGTCGTCCATTGACACCATGATACGGGCCCCCACCAGAATCCGGACGCAGATTTGTTCCGGCGAGTAGCGTACAACTGATTGAAACCAATTCCCTTCAATTGGTTTCAATTGGGTAAGGTTCATGCGAAGGGTGTTGCAGGGCAATAGACGGACCGATCGCTCGTGCTGGTCGAAACCGATCCGGATGGTTGCGGGGCGATTGTTCCAGAACTGCGTCTTCTTTGAAAACGATATGCACACAGCATCCTTTGATAATCTTCGTACCTGCAGTTGATTCAGCTGCTGCAGCAAAGCCTTCGACTTCGGTCCGGGTACTTCTGTTTTGAGCGACGGTGCAACCGGTTCGGCCTGCGGAACGGCGGCAAAGTGACGACTCACTGTAAAATAAAGCGAACAACACGTAAACAACACGCCGTTAATTAGCACAGCTTTGCAGTGCCTCGGTCAAAAAGTGTGTGGAACAGACTCGGTGGACCCTTTTGGAGAAAAAAAAACAGGGTCGCTTAGCCCTTTGACACTCTGCACTTACACTGCACCATCCCACGGTGGCACCGTTGGCTGTCGGTGCGCCGGAGCACATCGCCAAGCTGTTTGAGCAACATTATTTCACAAACCCCGCAGGTGATACACTTTCAGCAATTGTACGAAAACTTTCGATTCAAAAATCGATCGGAAATCCCAAATCGGCACAAACTTCAAACCGATGTTTAAACGCTCATGCGCGAACCCCGACCTGGGGTACTTCACACACAATACTCTCCTGCAAGTGCGACCGGCGCGTATACACAGGCACGCTTTCGAAGCCACACGTCCGTTCGCCGTCGGAACAGATTCCTGTATGAGCGCCGCCGGAAGAGCAAATGTTGAATTTATCCTTCCCCGACCGGCGTTTAGTAGACGGCGCGGGAGTACAGAAAAGAGACGCAAACTCCATCTGGTTCGAACTAGAACGGTATGAGAAAAATTAAAGATCTTGAAATACTGAGAGAGCGATCTGAAAATAGAGAGACGGAGAGTAAAAGAGAGTAGACACTTAAATTGCACCGTGCACTATGAACACTCGGTAGTATTCTGTGCAATCGAAGGACAATTAGATAAGTAGGTAAAGAACATATTAGCTAAGATGGACTGTAAAATATATTCGATTAATTAGCTTACCTCATAACGTTTACGATAGTCATGAAATTAAGTTAAATTAAAATGCTTCTTGTATGTCGATGTTTTTTAGTTCCCTAACGGTTTTGGCATTAGTTCGTTTAGCGTGAATGCAGTACAGGATATAAAGTAAAATAAAGCAGTTCTTGATAACAGTAATTTCAGTAATTCAAAAATAAATTACACTCAGTTTTACATGAGTTTCAGTAAAACGGACAGGGTTTTGTTTTAGTACCACAAACTTTAGTTAAAATGATTTATTGACTATCTTAAATATTATTCGCCGCCAAGCTATATCAATGAAAAACAGATATTATTGTAGCGAAACTCTGGAATACGTGGATAAGTGCGGGTGTTCTTATGCTCTTAGTTCAACAGACTGGAAGCCTTCCTCCAGGAAACATCTCTGCGCCACGTAGCTAAAAAGTATATGGGAAAGAGTAAGCAGCTTGCATATCAAAGTATATCGCACTTGACCATTTACCTAGTATTTGTACCCCATCCACTATCGATATCATTGTTTTCCGCTGGAAATACCTTCTCCAAATCGGCGAAAATTCCGTGCAGATCCGACTGGCCACTGAACGTGATCTGTTGCAGGCGTTCAGAAGGTGGACAAAATACACTACAAACAAATAAGGGAGCCAACCAATAGAAGCACTCAGGCATGATCATTTGATGGATGAAAAATATTGAAAAGAGAGCAACTTACGAATCGTACAGATTTCGCAGCTGCACCATATGCTGCCCGTACGCCTTCCGCGTTGCTCCATTATCGTTGATCGTAGCCGACCAGTTCACGCACAGCGTCATGTGCCGATCGCGCTGATTCAACATCTGATTGAACTCCTCGTTGCTGCTCGGTTCGTACACGCGTATGTATTTCGTCTCGTGCTTGATCAGAAAACTGCCGACCGCATCGAGCGGTGGCAGGGTAGCGTTCGCTTCCGCATCCGATTCACGGACCGAAATGGAGGACAGCTTTTGCTCTACGTAACGCTGAAAGTTTCCATCGAACGCCACGTCCAGCGGGCGTTTTTGTAGATTGCAGCGCAAGCTGAGCGTGTCGTTCGTGCGCAAACCGGCACCAGATTGCAGCTTTGTGTGACCGGGCGTTTTAATATCTGTCCGGATGGAAGAACGGTAATTTTTAACTTCACTCTACTTCATTTCAGATAAAACTTTCTTTTCCGATACATACAAACCACTTTTTTCTTGCATAATTCATACGTGGAACAGTACAAGAACAGATCGTTGACGGTGATTTCTGTCATGAGCGGATGATGCACCTGGTTCAGATTTCTTACGTTCACATCAACTCCAAGCTCACGCTTCACCGGATGGCTGATGTTACAGTTGGCGTCCACAAGCAGCGAATCGTTTACGTTGAAATTCCACGTATGCCGTACAAGCCGATGCCTTTTGAGGAATAATGACAAAAGAGAGAAAAATAAAGCAAACATAAAAGCACATACAATAAGATACTCACTTTAACTTCGGATAATCCTGCGGCATGGCGTAGTAAATCATCATCCTTATATCCTTCTGTCCCTTGGTGTAGGGTGCCTGCAGCCAAAGGGTGGCGGTCTTCGTCTCATTCGGCGCGATGAAGTTACCATCCGCTTCACGGAATGCCCGGCACACGTACTGTTTACGTGCCTCACGATCACGGCCCACGCTTTCGATCGCCAGGTCCGCCATATCGCGCCTGATCGATAGCGGTATGTCACCCTCGCTCGGATTCAACAGCACGAACCGGGGATTATCGATACACACGTAAATGTCCCGTAGGGCACTGACGCCCGCATTTGTCATGTTGATCTTCAACGGAATCACCTCTCCGGCCAGCACCTCCGCCGGTGCCCGACTGAAGCTAACATGTAGTGCCGGTGCGGGGGGAAGAATTTCGATCTCGAGCTTACGATCAAACAGCTGCGGTGCCACCGGCAACACCTTCGAACCGTCTTTGGCGCTTGCAACGCGGATCGGTTGCGCTTCGAACAACTGTTTGCCCCACAGGGAGGGTACGTCACCCGGCGCGCCACCCGACGTCGGCTGTGCGGCCGAAAGCTTCCCAACGATGCCCAGAATGCGCAGCTGTCCGGTACAGCGCGGTGTTAGCTTCAGCACCAGCGTTTTCGTTTCATGCTCGCCGAAAGCGACCAGCCCGACGAAGCTCGTGGCGACGACATTCTCGATCTCGGACCGCTCCTCCAGGTTCAGTTCGCCCAAAAACAGGGATCGATTGGTGAAGATTTCTCCCGTCGCCTCCTTACGGAACTCCCACAGCAGGTTGATGTTCTCAAACAGTACCGCCGGCTTGATCGTGTTCTCCAGGTTGAACGCTACCTCGATCGGTTCTCCGTGCACCGAGCGAGGGTTCTCGGTGGCTGGTGCTTCGACGGAGAACAAGGATCTGGATGGGCGGAACACCATCACTGGCCGCTCGGAGGCCGTCTGCACCAGCATCTCCTCCATCTTGTTCCAAATGTGTTCACCAGTTTGTGTGGACTGTGGAGCGAAAGACAATTTCATTTTAATTACGTTATTTGTGCAAATTTTCAAAACCTTACCGTGATACTGATGTTTGTCGCAGCTACGTGCAAAGGATTCGAGACGGGCGGGGGTGAGGTCACCAAAACCTTCGTCATCGTCTGCACAATCTTCGGGAGCGCAATTGAGGGAATGTCGCTAGCTCCGTCACTTCCCTTCGCATGGAGCGCTCGCTTGGTGCTGAGATACTCGCGAAGGAAAAGGGTTTGCTGAGCGGCCGTTTGCATGCTCGACGGGCGCAACAAATGCGCCAGGCATGCGCCCGCCTCATCCAACTTCTTCAGATTTGACGCCTGCCGACCGATCGTGTACTGAATATGATCCTCCGCCAGGCTCCAGCCACGTCGATCGAAGACCTGATACGCCTGTTTGTACGTGCGGAAAGAGTGCTTCCTCTGGCCGACCTTCGAGAACCGATGTCCGGCGAGGACACAGTGTAGCGCATACTTGCGATACTGCGGTGGGTTGGCCAGTAGGAAACAATAGGACGCCTGCTCGAGCAAGAGTGCCGACCGGAGGTCCGAGTCTTCGCTCGTCATGCGAATCAACTGCTTGGCCGCCTCGCTGTATAGCTTCGCCGCCCGTAGGCACTCCATCGAGAGGAGGGTAGCGCGGGTAGCAAACTGTGGCAACTTGCAGCTATTCAGGTAGGTCAAAATAGCTTCCTCCATGTAGTCGTACGTTTTACGGTTGGCCGTGCCTTGCATGTGCGCAGCCAGGGCGGCCATCTCCAGGGCACCGGCGTAGTACTGCCAGGCGGAGTCCGCGTTAAAGTCCCGCTTCGCTTGATGATACGCCTGGAAGGCAAGTGCGTAGTGGCCAAACATGAAGTAAAGATCGCCGAGCTTTCGCGTCTGCAGCTCGGTTGATTCGTTCGTGTACACCACGGCATTTTGGTTCGTGTTTACACCCGGTTTGTTCGTCACGAACCAGCGCTTGGTGGCGCTCAGCAGCGATCGACTGACTCCTTTTTTGTTCGATATCTAAAAATGGAATCGAAAACAGCGTAAAACAAATGACTTAAACGACGAATTCATTCTAAGTTATACTTACAGAGTCATTCAGAGTTCCCACCAACCGCTCGACAAACGGAATCAATGCACGCACGGCAAAATCTTGCACAAAGTGCTTCAAGTTATCCAAATCACTGGCCGTAAGGAATGACCCGTGCGCCACCTCGATATCGCTCTCGATGGGCCACACGTTCGGATTGATCGTCTGCAGCGACAGACTATCGATGCTTGACGTTAGGCTCGACGTTTCCTGTATCTCAATGCCCGTTTCCTGCACCGGACTAAGCGGATGTGCAATCACTTCGCCCAGGACAACGCCGGCTTGTGAGGATGGTGGTGTGTCCAAGGTGCTACTGCTACCACTACCACCACCGTGCGAGGCCAACAAATTTGACGACTGCACCACGGTCGATGGCATACCCGTCACCGAGCCCATATCCTGTGGTGTCTTCGGTGCACTGTCGATGTCGCTCGTGGTGGCTCCCTCCGAGCGCTGGTGTTTCTTCAGATAGCGTAGCCAAGGGTCGGGACAATCCGCGGGCGCACCACTGTGCGAATTTATTTGGAGCAGGAAGCATTTATGTTCCCCGTATGACGACTTGAGCCCATCGAAAGCTTGTTGTGCCCTGGAAAACAATGGAGCGATTGAACGAATAGAATTAAATTCCAACAAATGAAGATCAAATGGTTCTTTGAACTCACTTTCCGATATCTCCCGAGCATCCATCGTGCAGCATAACGTAACAGTTCAGCGCATCAGTGGAAAACCACTTCGGCAGCCGGGGAGGCGTGATGCTTTGCATCATCTGTATTTTCTTCGTCAACTGGTTTGCCGTCTCGATCGGGTTCGGATCAATGCTAGACACTACGATCAGTGAGCATAGCAAGTGGCGCGTGAACTCGTGATCTGCCGGAAACTGAACCGTTAGAAACGTTTCGCGCCACTGTTCGAACCAAGGTTCCGCGGCCGGTATATCCACGAACGTGCCATCGTCCAGCTTGATCGGTTTCATCTTCTCCCCAACGGCGGACGTTACTGCTTCATTCAACATCTTTTTGGCCAGTATCGTTTGCGGTGGGCGCCAGTTAACGTCCACCACGTTGATGCGTAGCCCCTTGATAGAAACGCTCGTGCCAGCAACATCGCGAAAATGAGCTGTCGATAGCACGAAATCATAAAGATGTCAGAATAAATTACCGATTATTGTTTGAAATGGTGGAAAATCTTACCATCGGAGGAAAGCTTTAGGAACGGTTGTAACATTTCGACAAAGGAGAGATTATTCTTCTGACACAATTCCTCCGCCTGCTGCGAAACGATGGCACCGACCATCGGCGAGAAAATATTCTGCAGTATCTCCTTCGAGGAGTAATTTTGGCCAGTTAAATGAATCATTGTGACGGTTTTCTTCGGAGGTGCACTTTTCACATTAAAATAAGTAAGTTCCACTAGCGGCAAGAGACGAATTTCAGCACGGTCCGAGAAATTAATCGATTTCTCTTGCTCTACGTAAACAAACCATCCGCCCTTTGACGAACGACAGCTGATTGCACTTGACACATGGCGAAGAAGTTTGAATCACGCCCAAGGTGCCTACGAATATTTTACCATCAATTCTCGTGTGTACTTTTTTGCAACGGTGCGGTTTGAACTGCAATCCGAGAAATTACCCTACCTTGTACCGACTAAAGTAATTACTAACCCGTGTCGACGGTTCCGGTAAGAACGAAACTTCTGCGCGGGAAGGAGTTTTCACAGTTCAACTAAATATCAACAGTTGCTCAAGGCCTAAAAGATAAATACGGTCAATATAGTAAAGTGAGAACAAACATATGTGATTCGTATCAGGATGAATGAATATACGAGGCACACGCAGATTGAGCCGGAATGGTTTAACAAGTTCGATCGTGGACAGGAATGGGTTAACAAGAACAAAAGATATGATCCATTGCGAGACGTATATATTTATAACGAAGTCGGTAACAATTCCAACGAATCGAATGAGACGTCGACCGCGTTGAAGGTCGGTTTCCGTGTGTGCTGCATGACGGCATTACAGCATCCGCTGGATTATGCCAAAACACTCATACAGGTTGGTACCCGCCACCAATATGCGATAATCTGCAATGGTGAAGTAAAAATATGGTCCATGTTTATCCTATCTTCTACCTCAGCTCGGATACGAACCGATAGCTCCCCGGCTGGGTCGAACCCTATTCGGTGCGAGACGAATGATGCTGCCCAATATTTTTCAATACGGTATGAACCTCCCAATGGCCAATTGGTGTATGGAAAAATTTAATAAACCCTCGTTGTTATTCTCCCCTCTCTAGTGTACCACATTGGCACCGTCGATGGGTTCACGGGATGCTTCCGAGGGCTTAGCGCCAAACTGGTCGGAAATGTCCTTAGCTCGTTTTACGGCGAAAAGCTGGCCATCGGTTTGGGGCTAGTAGCTTCCGAGGAAAAGCGGAAGCACAGAGAGGAGAATGATTTTATTTGGTTCGTCTCTAATGTACAAAGTCATGTAGCAGTGCACTTTGCCGGTATCGTCATTTCTCAACCGTTCCACGTTATTTCTACTCGCATGATGGCCCAGTTCGTAGGTCGGGAGCAACTATACAGTGGATTGTGGCAATCGGTAAAGGTGATTTGGCAAACGGAGGGCATTACAGGGTTTTTTTCAGGCTTCGTGCCCCGTTTGATCGTTGAGCTTGGATGTATAGTAATTCCCAGCACGATAACTTACCTGTTCTGTCGGTACATCGAACAGAGTCGTACGCTCCGGAAAAGCGTGAATTCGATTGCTCAAATCACCGTCAAGAGCTGGCTTTATCCGTACCATGTCGTGTCGACCTGCATGATCGTGACTGGCTCAAGGTAATTCCCATGTGGAGAGTTGTCGAGCAAAACTAACGTTTTTTCTATCGTTTTTCTCCTCCTGAAACAGGTTGAAGGCGGGCAATCCGCTGTTGATGGATAATTTCTTCGAATGGTCTGATTGTTACGACCACAAGCGTGGTCTTTCATTATTTTTCCGGTAATTACATAGCACCGTCTTTACTTTGGATACCATTTTCATTTTTTTATCTTTCCAAAACTTTTAGCAAAGCACCGTCGTTTGGCTGGTGGTTTCACATCCATGACATCCATCCTATATTCGAAAATTGTTCCCGAGCACGTAGGCTGATTACACTTGACACATAACGAAAACAGTTTGAATCACGACCAAGGTGCCTACGAATATTGAGGTTTTACCATCAATTCTCGTGTGTACTTTTTTGCAACGGTGCGGTTTGAACTTTTTTGCAATCCGAGACGCGTCTAATTTCTTCGCCATAGTTAGTTAGAATATCTACTCACGTGGCCACAAAAACGATAAAAAAAACACGACAGTGACCTTGAGCAGAATATTCACTGATATTACCAACTGTCTAATATGTCAAACCGAGAAACATCAATTAGCTGGAATTTACCCTACCTTGTACCGACTAAAGTAATTACCAACCGTGGTCGGCTTGCCGGTAAGAACGAAACTTCTGTGCGGAAAGGGGTTTTCACAGCAAAACATCAACAGTTGCTTATGGCCTAAAAAATAAATACGGTCAATATAGTTAAGTGAGAACGAACACCTGTGATTCGTATCAGGATGAATGAATATACAAGGCACACGCAGGTTGAGCCGGAATGGTTTAACAAGTTCGATCGTGGACAGGAATGGGTTAACAAGAACAAAAGGTATGATCCATTGCGAGACGTATATATTTATAACGAGGTCGGAAACAATTCCAACGAATCGAATGAGACGTCGACCGCGTTAAAGGTCGGTTTCCGTGTGTGCTGTATGACGGCATTACAGCATCCGCTGGATTATGCCAAAACACTCATACAGGTTGGTACCCGCCACCAATATGCGATGTAATCTGCAATGGTAAAGTAAAAATATGGTCCATGTTTATCCTATCTTCTACCTCAGCTCGGATACGAACCGATTGCTCCCCGGCCGGGTCGAACTATATTAGGTGCGAGACGAATGATGCTGCCCAATATTTTTCAATACGGTATGAACCTCCCAATGGCCAATTGGTGTATGGAAAAATTTAATAAACCCTCGTTGTTATTCTTCCCTTTCTAGCGTACCACATCGGCACCGTCGATGGGTTCACGGGATGCTTCCGAGGGCTTAGCGCCAAACTGGTCGGAAATGTCCTTAGCTCGTTCTACGGCGAAAAGCTGGCCATCGGTTTGGGGCTAGTAGCCTCCGAAGAAAAGCGGAAGCACAGAGAGGAGAATGATTTTATTTGGTTCCTCTCTAATGTACAAAGTCATGTCGCAGTGCACTTTGCCGGTATCGTCATTTCTCAACCGTTCCACGTTATTTCTACTCGCATGATGGCCCAGTTCGTAGGCCGGGAGCAACTATACAGTGGATTGTGGCAATCGGTAAAGGAAATTTGGCAAACAGAGGGCATTAAAGGATTTTTTTCAGGCATCGTGCCCCGTTTGATCGTTGAGCTTGGATGTATAGTAATTCCCAGCACGATAACTTACCTGTTCTGTCGGTACATCGAACAGAGTCGTACGCTCCGGAAAAGCGTGAGTTCGATTGCTCAAATCACCGTCAAGAGCTGGCTTTATCCTTACCATGTCGTGTCGACCTGCATGATCGTGAACGGCTCAAGGTAATTCCCATGTGGTGAGATGTGTTGTCGAGCAAAACTAACGTTTTTTCTATCGTTTTTCTCCTCCTGAAACAGGTTGAAGGCGGGCAATCCACCGTTGATGGATAATTTCGTCGGATGGCATGATTGTTACCGTCACCTGTTGATGACCAACGACCACAAGCGTGGTCTTTCATTCTTTTTCCGGTAATTACATAGCACCGTCCTTACTTTGGATACCATTTTTATCTTTTTATCTTTCCAAAACTTTTAGCAAAGCACCGCCAGCCAAACTGAACGGTTCCACATTAGTGATGGAAAAATCGGTTCCACAACCGGAGCCGGCTCCGACGAACTCCAGCAAATTTTGGAACCGACTATAGGCTCCGAACTAACGGCTCAGGTTTGAATCACGACCAAGGTGCCTACGAATATAGAGGTTTTACTATCGTTTTTCGGGTGATTTTTTTTTGCAAAGGAATAATATCCGAAACCAAAAGTGTCTGATTTCCTCGCCAAATGCAGTTGGAATATCTAACATGGACAAAAACATGTTGAAAAAACACGACAATGCTAAACTTTGACCAGAATATTCAATTGATATTACCAACTGTCTGATATGTCAAGCCAAGAAACATCAATTAACTGCAAATTACCCTACCTTGTACTAACTAACGTAACTACCAACCGTGGTCGGCATTGCCGATAAGAACGAATCTTCTGTGCGGAAAGAAGTTTTCACAGCAAAACATCAACAGTTGCTTAAGGCCTAAAAGATAAATACGGTCAATATAGTAAAGTGAGAACGAACACCTGTGTTTAAGAACGATAGAGAACATCTGTGATTCGTATAAGAATGAATGTATATACGAGGGACACGCAGATTGAGCCGGATTATTGGTTTGACGATTTCGAACGTGGACCGGAATGGACAAGGAATGACAAGAAAAAAAGATCTGATCCTTTGCCAGACGTATATATTGTTAACGAGGTCGAAAACAATTCCAACGAATCGAATGAGACGCCGAGCGCTGTGAAGTTCGGTTTCCGTTTGTGCTGCACGACAGCATTGCATCCGCTGGATTATGCCAAAACGCTCATCCAGGTAGGTACCCGCCACCAATATGCGATAATCTGCAATGGTAAAGTAAAAATATGGTCCATGTTTATCCTATCTTATCTTTTCCCCTCAGCTCGGTTACGAACCGATAGCGCCTCGGCCGGGTCGAACCCTATTCGGTGCAAGACGTTTGATGCTGCCCAATATTTTTCAGTACGGTATGAACCTTCCGACGGCTGATCGGTGTATGGAAAAATGTCATCAACCCTCGTTATTATTATCTCCTTTCTAGCGTACCACATCGGGACCGTCGATGGGTTCACGGGATGTTTCCGAGGGCTTAGCGCCAAACTGGTCGGAAATGTTCTTAGCTCGTACTACGGCGAAAAGCTAGCCGTCGGTATGGGGCTAGTAGCCACCGAGGAGAAAAAGAAGCACAAAAACGAAGACGATTTTGCTTGGTTCATTTCTAATGTGCACCGTGATGTCGCAGTGCACTTTGCCGGTGTCGTCATTTCCCAACCGTTCCACGTTATTTCTATTCGAATGATGGCCCAGTTCGTAGGCCGGGAGCAACTATACAGTGGATTGTGGCAATCGGTAAAGGAGATTTGGCAAACGGAGGGCATTACAGGGTTTTTTTCGGGCATCGTGCCCCGGTTGGTCGTGGAACTTGGATGTATAGCGATGACCAGCACGATAACCTACCTGTTCTGTCGATACATCGTACAGAATCGTACGATCCAGAACAACGTGAATACGATTGCCCACTTCACCGTCAGTAGCTGGCTTTATCCTTACCATGTCGTGTCGACCTGCATGGTCGTGAATGGCTCAAGGTAATTCCCATGTGGAGAAACGTGTTGTCGAGCAAAACTAACGTTTTCCTATCTTTTTCGTCGTCCTGAAACAGGTTGAAGGCGGGCAATCCACCGTTGA
The DNA here is from genome assembly GCF_943734765.1 of Anopheles ziemanni. NCBI lineage: Eukaryota > Metazoa > Arthropoda > Insecta > Diptera > Culicidae > Anopheles > Anopheles ziemanni. The sequence continues at coordinate 80,186,242 of NC_080705.1, forward strand.
TGGATAATTTCTTCGGATGGCGTGATTGTTACCGTCGCCTGAAGATGACCAACGACCACAAGCGTGGCGCATCATTCTTTTTCCGGTAATTACCAAACATATTCCCTGTAGTTTTGCTTTAATTTCGATAACATTATCTTCCGCTTATCTTTCTAGAACCGTTGGCAGAGCACAACCGGCCAAACTGAACGGTTCCCCAGCCATCGCTCCATATCCAGAGTTCAAGTAAAAGGTACAGTGGTGTAAACTGCCCGCAAATGAAAAAGCATAGGGAGAAAAAACGAGGCCTACCTCGTTGGTTTCTACACAAGGGTGAGGGCAACCGGTACCCACAGTCCTTATGGGCATTTATCGAATAATGTGAACTGAACTCGTTTTTCAGACCCCAAAACCAGTCGTCTGGTATCGTATGTTTTTATTTTGCTTTTATGAAGTAGCATTTCAAGTTGATATATTTAATCATCTTCCCCCCCGAACTCAACAGTAAAATACTTTATTTGGCGTAGGAGATAGATATGTGCATGCAAAAAAATGAGAATTACTATTTCACCCCACGGAGTTGCCACAACTGAGGGGAAATTGTTGAAAAGACATTGAACAATCGGAATTCATATAGCTAACTCCACATTGCAACAGGGAGTAGTGGAACAGATAATCGAACATTATAAAAAAAGAGTTACATTTTTCGACAATGAATACCTCCAAAAGTAGTAGATGACAAACCATCGGAATAGCACGGAAATATAATTAAATCAAAACTTACAAAAACAAAAACAAAACCAACTAAAGCAAACTCTCTATCATTCCCACCAAGTTTTATATTTTTAGCCATTGGTGATTGATCTGTTGAAAAACATAATACTGGTGAAATGGAAACTTAGACTAAGGTACCCCACCGTACGGAAAGGAGCACGAAAAGACCAACGACGAGTGTGATGAGAGAATGGTGTGCGAAGAACTGTGAAGCCCCACTGCCCTGGCAGTACATCCGGTCGCAATTGCCATCGGTGAACCGTTGGAATTTTCGCTCAACGTCGGACCAGTTGCACAGACCGACGTTACACCAGTCCAGCATGAGTGGCTTTTCGTTCAGGAAGAATATAACACGCTCCGGTTCTCGCTGCTCCGCGCATCTGTAGGTAGAGAGATGCAGTTAAAGATTTTTCAACTTTTTAGCGATACCGGCGCGCAACAAAAGTGAAGTGGAAAAGCATTGGAAAATCTCGTAACGCTATACGTACTGATATTTTACGGCTGCAATGTTGGCTGCAAATGGAATGTCACTGGAGCGATACTGGCGGTATTTCATGAACGGATAATTGTCCGCCCGTGGTGGCGTTGAATCCTTCTTCGCCCCTAGCGCCGCCAGGAGCAGCTGGATTTGTGAGTCGTGCGTAAAGTATGCCACCACCGTCGGCTCTTCGCGGGACTTTAGATGTTTCAGCATGTCGGCCATGGCGTGGCATGCCAGCTCGGTGCTACGTTCGTAACCGTAGCTGGTTTGATAGTAGTACGCCAGATCCTCCTTGTACTCGAGCACGTTCACCTGATCCTGGGTGAACGCCGCACAGAACGGACTTGCCCGCGATATTTGCCACGCTTGCTCGAACCGGCAGGCATCCCACATATGCTCGATCTGCTCCACGCTCAGATTGTGCCGAAAGCCGAGCCGCTGCGAAATATCCCACACCGTGCCGGTGAACAGTGCCGTGCGGAAGAATTTATTTGCCTCGGAATTTTCGTCCTTCTTCTGGCGATCTTTGTTCGCGTCGTAGTCCGCACAGTAGTCGTACGGCTTCAGAAGGGTATCGGGCTCGGATGGCGCTATCGGTTTGACCCGCTGCGACTCCTCGCTGCCGAAGAGACCCTCCGCAAACGCCTTGAAGCTTGCCTCGGTGCGCTGAGTGTTGGTGTAGCGGAACTGTAAAACCAAAATCGAGGTTTGTGTAGAAACAAAAACGCTTGACACGTGGTCACACACTATATTCTCACCAAAAACTTGTTCGCATCGTAGCCACTGCCGAACAGTTGCCAATATTTCTCCTTGGCGCGCAGTGCCAGATATTTGAGATCCTGCCATCCCTGCTCGGTAAGCGTCGATTCGTACTGCGCGGTAATGTTCGGATCCCAGCGCCAATTTCGGAGGATTTCCAGGTCCTTGTCACACATGCGCCCATTGTCGGGCATCGTACGGCGTGTATAGTAATTGTCAATGATGGCATCTTGCAACTGTAGGGAAAAGTGTAATTGTTAGTAAAAGTGTGCAAACCATACTCCTATTCTATTGCCTCATACCAGTTTCAGCTGCGTTGGCATTTCCACGATGTCACCCTTGCTCGGAAGTCTAGTGCCATGTCGGCTAAGGAGCCAAAATTTTACCGGTGCACAGTCTGCAGGGGGAAGCAAGAAAGATGTCTCTTTAAAAACCAAATTTCACATAGTTTTTACATCCACGTCTACATACTCGGTACAATGTGCTGACGATCGGTGTCCGGCGGGCGGATGACTTCGTACATCGTTTTGGTGGCAAAGTGTCGCACTTGCTTCCGTTCATCGTCATCGTTGTAGCAGTACGTCTCGCAGCAGCTACTCCGCTGGGCCGTGATCACTTTCAGTGTGCACACGAGCAGCACAACCGACGCATGGAGCCTCAAGATCATTGTCGATCAGCTGGGTAAGTGAAAGAGGAAAACATATAATTATATGTTATAGATGCTAGAGCGATCAACGAAAGGACATTTACGAGAAAGATCATGTGTAGGACTCGCTTTAGGTCAAATTTTCGACCTTATCTGGACGAACGATTAACCCGATTAATGAGACTTTCTGGCTGGCACTGGGAAAAAAACAAGGCCAACGAATCGGCGGTAAATTGTTGCTTTTCTAAATTTGTCCAATAATTGCTCGTGTCATAAACATTTAACCTCGCACTTCTATCCTACTTCGCATCGCCGGGCCACCAAAAAAGCAACCTTAACGAACGCACAAATTCCTCGCAAACATTTGCCAAGGTTAAATATTTTTGCGCTATATAGCGATCAATTCACCTCGATCGATTAGATCATCTTCGTCGTTTTTGTAGATAGACGTTCTTTTTGGCACGTGGTATAGAAACACATTTCGTGTTTTCTTAGGGTAATATTTGTATTGAACATACAACGCGTCTTCCTTTCGTATAAACAAGCAACCAGGCTCAAACTCGTCTGGCCAATATGTATCATCGTTCGTTTGCGAGTGGCAATCAATTACAAGCTTTAGGTAAGAAAATGCTCAAGCTACCGATGAATGATAAGATGTTTTGTTCAATATCACTTGAAGCAACCATTTATCAACCACAACTGCGTGCGAAAAAATATCCATTGTCTTCAAACGCAGGCTTTCCCATCGTGCCGGCCTTTAGACATGTATTTCGCACGTGAGAGAGTTATTTTTATCACGTGCATGTTAAACTGTACACACTGTGTTATTTTAAAAGGTACGAAATGGGACACAAATGATCAATCATTTTCATGACAAAGGAGCGGATTGTGGGTGGTCTACTGAATACGTCATTCTCCTTACACTCGAATCGTTCTATTTGAATATATCATACCTTATGGTTACCTTTTTTTCAACAAAATTATGCCATTAAAAACAAATTACGAATGATCGTGCAATCCCGGCAATCGAGGCGGACAAATGCCGGCGTTAGCATCATCTGCTTCCGGAGGCTTCTGCTCATCAGCTCAACCGTCATCACAGCAACCGGTTCCGTTAGTTAGCGACCTTGGGAGCGAAAAGCAACCGAGCGGAAAATTTCGCTACCGGCTTGACCTCGAGCAACCTGTCGGTTGATGGTAAACCGCGGCCTGATCGTTCTGGTTCTGGACAATTGCGTCGTGTGAATAATTGCGCTGGATGTCGATGACATAATGCCAATGCTGACGATGGTGATCATCACGCGGCATCACCCTACCTATCGATCGTGTGTAAACATATGTGTACCTATGTGTATGTATGCCTGGCTTCCTGTGCTGCAGGTGATCGTACGCACCGTGCGAGGCGAATGTAGGGAGTGGCCAGCATAAAAAGAAAGGGAAAAAAACATAACGACCATGTGCAAGACCTAGCCCAAGGTGGGCCCAGCATGGGAGATAAATTTCACCAACACATCTTTCTGTTGTGAACATTCCATTCGATTGCTTCTTTCAACCTTAACCGGTTATTTTCTTTTCTTTTACCTGACATGTCTGTTCCATGCTTTTTTTTCTCCCTTTTTATGCTCGCCTCATTCTCCACTTATGCTCAATTCTATTGAAACAACAACGTCTGGGTTTAAAAACAAAAACGCGACCCCATTGTTGCGTTCGTTTTAAAATTTCCCCGGGACAAAGTGTCACGTATTTGTAATTCTTTTTTTCAAGCCACGTCGCGAAACATTTAAACTAATTGTGCAGCCGCCATTAATGACTTCGCCGTTGATACTGAAAAATCACCTTCAGAACGATCTTTATACGTACGTGCAGCGGTTATTTATTTTGCATTTTCACTTCTACTTACTTTTTCGATCCTTTGTTCAATTAACTTGTTGCACTGGTTAAAACTGTAATCTACAGCTCTCTCAGCTGTTCACAGCAGCTCAATGCCCTTTTTCAGCTTGATAACAAACGAAAACACAGCCACTTATAAAAAAAACAGTCAAGTACCGATTAAACGCCCACAAACACCACATAAATCATTAACGATCTACTCGCGGCGCGATCTTCCAGATGACTGAGGCGTGCCCTCATACATTTCCAACCTGAACCCGCGGTTTAACGGAGAAGTCGCGGGTTTTCTCGCGGCGCAAATAGATTCTGTGAGAGAAATTCACAAAAAATGCTTTCGAAATCGAAAAGCTTCTGAAGCTTTCATTTTCTCAGCTTTGCTATGTCTTGTAGATTAATCGCACTCGTTTTTTAAAATCTACAATCAAACACTTCCCTCGAGAACTTCGTTGATTTAAAAATGTTATTTTTTAAATATGTACTCTTTTGGGCTTTCAATTTCGCCCCTTTTTTCCAGAAGGAACCTCGCGCTATCTATTTGCGCGATCACTCGATCACGGGTTTATCTCTCAGATTGCATACAAATTTTAAAATTTCCGAAAACAAATTTTATGCAGTGAGTTAACGACTGTTGTTCAACTAGACAAGACTTAGTAATAAATATAATAGGAATATAAAAATAACCAACAAACAGTTTCGAGCTGAAAATGAAGTAAATTTACTAAAGTTTCCCTACAGCTTTACAACTTTAGCTTGAATGCAACTGGTGCGTGCCTTAACTAGAACAAGCACTTGAAACATTTCAGCAGATAACTCGAACATGTAGATTCGATATGTTGAATTTTGCGATGAAATTACGATACATTGCGCTAAGTAAAGAGTAAATTTATATGCGGGTTTTTATTGATCTAACTCCAAGCCATCAGGAGCCTCCAGTGCAGAGAGTTTCCTCAAATCCCAGATTAACCCTCCATCACCGGTTCGTTATGCATATGTTTGATGTTCAACGTTTTCGGATTACCAACAAGTGAACAAAAAGGCTAGTTTTTAAGTCATTTATTATGTTTAAGTTTGAATAACTTTCAAAATTGCGATAATGGGTACGCAAACTGTACGAAAGAACTTGATTGCATTGTGATTAACAGTCTCATGTTTAAGGTGCTGGTTGTTTAAGATATTATTCGCATGTCAAAAAGCAGCACGTGACGGATACAGTTTCGGTAAGAATTTTAAGATGTACACCATTTTGCGGTACATTTAAAAGTACTTTTTTTGTGCATTTTCATCTAGCATAAAATTAAGTTTTCAACCATGTTTGTGTGTTTTTTTTTTTTTACAGCCATCGAAGGCGAGCTACGAATCACTCGTTTCGCGTTAGATACTATAATATGTTTAATACAAGATTTATTTTTTCTTAAAACTTCTTGTAACATGGTGAGATACAATATTTGTAGACCGTTTGAAGCCTCTTTGAATGTTGTTGATGTGATTTTTTTCCAATTATTGTTTTCAATATGAAGGTTAAGTTATCTTGAAAAGTACTTTTATTTTGTGAATGTATACATGTGCCATTCAAAAACGTGAATTCTAAGCAATGCTTATGTCGATTGATTTATGTAAAAAAGCATATATTCGATATAAAGCGTTGATAACTGGTAACTTCCTGTAATGGCAAACAACCATGGCCTTTGTCTTGCTTATTTACAAGCAATTAAGTGTTATTGAAAATATTTATTTCATTATGTTTGTTTCTTGTTTTTCGAGATGTAGTATTTTTGTATAGTATATCCGATTTATGAATATTTGAATGCAACACATGATTTGATGGCTCTTCTTGCTATTAAGGCTTCCATAATTTCCTGATTATCTTTACAGCTTAGGTACTTTGTGTTCTCATTGTGACTGCGGATTCTATGGCCGCCGTGCGAAAAACTACACTAACGTGCCTTGCACACATTGGCCAGAAACTGGCCGAGCACATTCCCTCGCGGGTAGTACGTGCATACGACAATAACTTTCCCACTGCGCGTTTTGCTAATGCCCACGCCCAGCTCCTTCGTGCCCTTCCACACCATCTGCGTGAACTGGCCACCCTTGACGGCCGTGCGGGGCTCCACGTTGAACGTGAACTGCTTGGCCTCCTCGTACCACGAGCGGCAGACTTCCCTGGCGTTCGGCAGGGCATTCCGATCCGACGACCACAGGCAGTAGAGATTCTCGCCGTACTTGGAGTTCTGCCGATAGGTGAACCGATCATCCCTGGCTAATATGTCGGCCCATTGCTGTGCGTCGTTCACGAGCTCCTTGTGTAATCTAGAAGGGGATAAATTGATACGATCATGCGGACTGCTGGTCTTTTCCTCCGATCTGCCATACATACATCAAATTCGGTGCACCATGCTTCCGTCGGAACTCGTTGTGGTGCTTCAAAACTGCCACGCAAAATTCATTAAATTCATCCGGATCATTCTCGTCCACGATACGGACGTGTTTCTCCAGCTTAATACCGGCTTCGCCTTCATTTCCGTTCCGGTTTTCTCTCGAGCGCTGTTGTGCAGACGTCTTCGAAGTTTTACTATCCATTATCGAGTCCGTCTCCGTCTTTTTGGTACCCTGCATGGCCGCGGAAGCTTTGTCAACGATAATCTTAGGCACCTCAAAGCCTCCCAACGGTGGCACATTCTTCGCGAAGCTTCCAATGTAGTTCCCCGGGGGATCATAATTCGCCACTACAAACACCTGCCCCGAGCTGAAACGTTCGATCGGTGGAATAGAAATAGCTTTTTGATGAGCATGTCAAAGGTTTATCAGACGTGACTCACCGATTTCTGGCCACTCCCACCCCAAGCTCCCGGCTGTCCTTCCACACGACCTGCGTAAAGTGTCCCGTCTTGAGCGTAGCCGGTTCCTTACCGAAAACATGCAAATCGATCTCGCTGTACCAGTTCTCAACCGGTTCCTGGCCGGTGACGCTGACGCTGACCGTGTTTGACGAGCTCCACGAGCAGAAGATGTTCTCGCCGTACTGCGAGTTACTCCGATGGACCAGCACACCCCGGGCCGCTATCACCTTTGCCCATTCCTCGGCGTACCGGCAAAGGCGCTTGCAGAGCTTGAGCGGTGGCACCCCGTGTCGCGTCCGGTACTGATTGTGCGCCTTCAGACAGTCCCGCTCGAACTCGGTGTACATGGAGGCCGAACCGCGCCGGTACGACTGCGTTCCGTAGGACCGCAGACTGCCTATCGAGGGACTCTTCAAATGGTTCTGCAAGTCTTTGGTTCGGTCCAGCGACTTCGGTCGCTGCGGGGTTGAAGTGCCGATGGAGACCGTGCTCCTTGAAATGGACGACTGTTTTGCAACCGTTTTGGAGCTGGCCAACGATTGGACCGCACTGTGGGACGCCGCTGGTGCCGTGTTATTATTGTTCCGGTCGCACGCCGCTGCTCCACGTGTTCGCTCGAGCTCGGCGCTTGTTGTGAGAATCGTTCGTAGTGGGGAAATCGACAGCCTCGGCGACCCGGCCGACAGTTTTCCCGTCGATTGCGATCGACACATGTCGTTGTCGGTAAGATCGAACTTCTCCTTAAACACAACGGTTCGATCCGGTTTGTGGCCTTTGTACGTCTGTATCGTCTCCATGGTAATCACCTCGCACAGTGGATCCTGAATGGATAGGAGAGAAATTAGAATATTATCTACGATATACTTGAGCGGCTTAGACGATCCTTATCTGGATTTACTTGTGACAAGTGACAAGTTGATAGTACAACTGATTTTTATGCGAAGCGTGAACCTTAAAAAACTTAAAATAAGTACGTGCCACTTAATGTGTGCCAAGTCCTACCTTTTTGCTACCCTTGTGGTTGATGACACGCTGGTCCGTTTTTCTGACCATTACGACCCGGGAAAGGGCTCCACAGTCGTGCGAAGATCCTGCCGACGAAAGCTGCGTTATGTCCTTGGTGGGCCTCACAGGTCTAAAAAGTGTAATGAAAGCAGTTTAAAGCCATTGAGAGAAGTTTCACGTTTTACTTTTGGTAAATTGGTGGAAGATGCACAGAAAATGCCCTTAAATAATACTCTAAGCATATTTAACAACAACATAAGATGAACATGGAAACCTACAGATCATTATTTTTAATTTGCTTTCTTCACTGAAAAGCTGGATTAACAACTTAAATAATTTTTTTTTAAATCTGCAAATGGCCCACATAATTTTACGAAGATAATCAAACGAATCGCTTGCTTATATTGTAAATGTAAAAAAAAGATTTCGTTCACCAAAGCACTCGACTCACTTTAGCGTGTGGTACGTAACATGTTTGCTTACCGAATTCCACACACACACAAACCAGTTCTGCGTGACTTCATCTTTTGTTTTACTTTGTAATTTACAAATTCGCCTACAATTAACAGCAAATAAATGCTCTCATCGTCGAAGCCGAAATGTTGTTACATCTGCCAGTTTCATCAAAACAAACAACAAACACGAGTTGAAAGAACATTTCTTAAACTTTTTCACAGACCGCCACAAACTGAAATGAACATCGACTTGGTCATCGACTGGGGCCGACTTGCATTAGCCCGACCGACGACGTTACAAATGACGAACTTCAACCTCCGCTACCGACGGGTCCGTTTATGTTTATCAGGTTGACATTCCAAAGCACCCATAAATCGTAATGATGCTGATCGTGAGACTTTCCACTCCAGTTTGGCGAAGGAAAGGAAAAATCGCCCCAACCAGTACCAGCTTGATCTGGTGGCTTTTGGTCTGCACCTTACTCGCGACACATTGGCCATACCGACGCCCCGACTGGAGTAACGTTTCGTCACTAATTAATCTGATAATTGAAGCAGCACTATAATTGAAACATCATAAATAGTGGCTGCAATAAATAATTCTCAATTAGGCGTGGCTTGCAATCGCTGGCGAGCGGGCTTACCTATTTCTTATGGATATGGTGTGAAAATGTTATGGTATGTTTGCTCAAGTTCGCCGTCCGGTGGAGAGCATATTCACGTGCCAAACGATTTTTGCACAGCGACATTCGAAACAAGAAACGTATTGCGAAGGAAACGACCAGGTCCATATTAATACGGCTGACCATGGGACAACTTCGGTACTCAAATCCAATATGTTGGCCACATAGATGCCAACGGTACGATTTGATTATCTATTCATTTTGTTTTAGTATTTCAAGGGTGAACGTCTTGAGTTGAATTAAATTGGAAAAATAAATATAACACTATTTTCACTAATCTCCCTTTTCACAGCATGCATGCATCGAAGTGTATGTTTCCTTAAATTTGTTACTTTTGTTAAACACACTAAAATTAAATAACCCCCGTATTTAACAAAAAAACGAACGAATTCCACAGCTTCGAAGAACGGTTCCAAAGGTTTCCAAAATTCACTCCTACATGACTCATTTATTCGCCCACCATTATTTTGGACGCAAAGTCACTTTTATCGCAAGAGTAATGCGAGCATTCTTATCAACAACAACCTCCAATGTACTCGCACGAACAAGCACCGAAAATGAACGATATCAAACATTAAAGGTACAACTTTTGATAAGATAAGTTGAATAAAGGTCGACAAGCAAACAAAATTGCATCCTTTTGGATAGAAATTTAACGAAATCGTGTAAAGAAACAAGATGCTCATCGAGATCATTCCAGCATCCATAATATTTAAAGGTTTATTGTAACATTTCTAGTACGTAAATATGTTTGGTGTTGAATAAGTTTAAAAAAATACTTTTTATTAAAATGGTATCGACCCACCGACCTATCTTTTAAAACCATTTTCTCTTGTCAAGAAAGGTAGAGAAGGCATGATGGGCTGAAGTGATTAGGGTGCGTAAATGATATCATAAGGTAAACAACGCCGGATAAACAAATACTCAAGACAAGACAAAACTTACGTAAGCAAGTATACTTAAAATAAACGTCTTTAGAAGAGAAATATAATTAGAGCCAGTTAATAACTTTGCAACAAACCATAACTTGAATTGCACCCATTAATACTAGTTATTTATTGGCAACTTCCTCCAATGAACCGAGGAATGACTAATTATATCTCTTAACCCAGAAACATGAATTTTGAAACTTTTATTCACTTCAATATTGTTATTGTTCCATGTCAATCAAGCCTTTCAGACGAAAACGTGGCTGATCGTCTACGACAGTGGCGACATCGTTTCATTGACTCAGTTCCCAATGGCCCCGCTGATCTAATTGTGGAATTAGTGTAACCCACTATCGTCGTTCCCAGCATTTGATCAACCAAACGCCGCCGTAAACCACACTAATTGCGGTGTGATAAATTGTTCGATACGGGTTCGTTCCTCTTCAGCAGTCCATCAACGATAAGCTTATGCCCGAGTGAGATGCGGAAACGAGTAGGAGTAGGTAGTATTAGAATGATCTTTTAGGGGTGAGCCTAAGGTGAAGAAGGGAGTAAAAAAACTAACAAATAGTCTATTGAAAACGCGTCGCTTGCTGCCGATATGGAGGAAATGGACGATATTTTTTTTTTTTTTGCTTGCTACCAGTCCGAGGAACATGGTGCACTGTGCCATGTCCGCAAAAAGTCACACATGCAGCCACTCGTTAATGCGTAGCACATGCCGCAGATCTAATCACACACCAGCGTCACAAAACGGTGCCATTGTGCAATATTCACGACCTATATGACGATGTGTTTTTTCCCAGCCCATCCCAGCGCAATAACTCGATCCTCTTCGGCAGTAAAGACCATTTGTGCAAATTGCAACCAGCTTTATTTACTCATTCATACACGTTTCCAACACGATTGGTAGCTTAGAATGAATGTATTTTAAATTGTAATGTCTTTTGAATAGGCAAAAACGTTCAAATTGAATCTTAGTCCTGAGCAGAACAAACACCATTTAATTGTTAGACTAAAGACAGTGTTTAATACTTTGGCACAAAATGGTGCAAAAATGGTACAATGTATAATACTAGCCAATTTGCCACTATTTGACACCACATTAATTCAACTGCCTGTTTTCATTTTTACATGATACATGTTACCAATAGTATTGACATACAAATGGGTTTACAAGTAAATTAAAGGATCATTAATTCTACAGCCTGAAGTTCTGTTTGAAACCCATAATCAACACACGGCATCTAATGACAGCGAATTTTCACGGAAATGAGAAACAACCCTTATTGAAGCGTCTCGTTTGTTTTCTAATATTTGTTCTCACGCTTACTTTATGAGTACTGTGTGTAAACACCATATTTACCTGCATCTGGAAGCCATTTTCAAGCAGCAAACCTCCATGGTGCCGGTGAAGATTCCGATCGCGTCCGCTGGCCTGCCGAGAAGTAACGGCTACGACTCGCTATCCCCCGTGTACGGTGTTTACGGAGCGTTGTGTATTTTTATTCGTTTGCCACCAACACTTTTCCTCCCATTGCCGACCGTTTTAAGATATCAACGATGTGTTACTTCCATACACAATTTAACTCCACCGCAGGCACCTTCTCATCGCCGCATTTATGTCCGCGGTGTTCTAGCGCTGAACGGAAATGAAACGGAATGTATTTATCGAAAAAAGTCACCACAATTTCGTTTATTGCAGCACACAAAGTTCTTAAAACACCACCGCGCGCATGACACCGCCTGCTTCGTGACCTGTTATTCTAAGCACGTGTTGTTAACAACTAGTTTTGTGGCGTTTAGCTCCCGCGCCACGTCGGCGCGAAAGATGAGTGCAACCAACAGGTTTCGCTTGCGATCCCAACTAAATTGATAGCAGCGTACGTAATCATCTGTGGCCCGACTGATGTGGCAAATCATTTCCAGACAACAATAAGATCAAGTGCCACGATCACTAACGGCTACGCTAATGACCGTGCAGTACCAGCCGTAAAAGCCGTTGCAGTGCTTTAGTGCATCGGGGAGGACCGTGTTTGCCAAGGTCATTTGATAAAAGCAGTGTACTTTTACGTGCGGAATATTATGACAAAAGTCTCGATTTTTATCTAACAGAACACAGGGATGTTATTTTCCATTTTTTTACATTATTAGTAATGTAAAAATATTTGCTTCACTCGATCAATAAGTCTGAAGTATCTGGATGTGGACAACGGCAGAAAAGATTACCAATTAAATAAAATAAAAATGAGTTTAAAAGTTATGTTACTAAAAAGAGACTACACTGACAAAAAACTAGTCTTCTGGAAAAACTGACACATATTTTTTTCGTTAATTTAAAAAAAACATCGTCAACCGGAACAAATGTCCCTTTCCTATTGAAACCAGCCACGTATCGAAATGCTTTCGGGAGGAGCTATTTAGGGGTTTCCGCTAACCTGTCTATTTCCGCGCAGACCCCGACCAACTTCCGGGCAAGCAAACCATACGCGTGTGATTGCGTGTGCAGCAGTTTGCAACGACCTCGCCGGTATCAGTCGGGAACGCGAAACGAATTGTAAATTGGTGGATCAATTGTTGTCAACGTTTAGCGAACGACATGCTTTTAACAAATACCGTCCATTCTTTAAACCGAAGCGACGCTACCACCCCCATGGTCGCGGTCAATCGCCGTGGTTTTGGCTCCATAGATGGATTTGCGTACAATGAGTCGTTAAATACAAACCGAGAGCGATTATTCAAATAAAACCTAAAACCGTCGCTACCGCACGGTTTCAGCTTCGTAGCCGCGGTGAAACATCATTTTAATTATCTTTAAATATGGAAACTACATAACAGGGAGTCTATGTATTGTGCCGCGATGCGGTTGTGCCGCAATTACACTGTAAATCGGAGGGAAAACAACCTTGAACTTTATGCTAGACCTGGGCCTAGAGCCTTTTACCCCTGCCGGTGGGCGGTATATCTTACTAATGGTTAGTGGGTTTTCTCTTCTCGCGCCCTTAAACTCGTCCAGGAACTGAATCACCAATCGATCCACCATACTAAATTACACCGGGTGTGAGCAGAATGAAAAAAAACCAAAAACACTGGAAAATCGACGGGAGCTCATCATTAGTTGATGTTTTAAATATCGGTAGCTAGCCTCTTGTATTCTGCGCACCCCACTCCATATCACAACGCCCAAACTCGAAATGGTTGCTGTTTTTTGAGAACCAGTAAATTGGGGGAAAATCACTTAACCCATCACACAACATAAAATCACGTGGACAGAAAAAAAAAATTAAAAAACACTAAAACATATAACATGCACCCACGGCTGAGAATATGCGAACTATATTACACAAATTCTGTGAATCATGAATAAGTAATCTTTTCCCGGTAGGGTACACAGACGAACGGAAAGGAAAAACCAACTTATCAAACGACTGGAGCTCGGCAGCGTCACCCGCGTTACCGAAATGGCCGAATGCTCAAAGGGTACTGAATGTCTCGCGGCGTTATTTACTACGGTTCACCCTCCCCCCACATGGTGGAATCGAGTTCCGGCGGAATCTCGCGTTCTCTCGCGTTTTCTCTTGTGCCGAGAATTTGACGAGAAAAACACGTTCACCGGAGAAGATCAAGGTTACGCATTCTACTTCCCTGGAGATGCCGACACATGCTGCAACTGCGGCATCTACTACATTTCTTATCTCGTTTTTAGTATCTTTTTTTAAATATTTTTTCTCCGAAAATCACCAGCAAGCGTTATTTGTTCCACATTACAAGTTAGTACAGTTAGAAACTGATAGCGATTTCTGTGGAATAGCGTTCCACGTTGCCTTCCATAAACCTGTCAGCCGGTCGAAGCGGACGCTTGGTGGTTTGTAAAAATTAGTTCGCTTTCCCTTGTTTATTGCAAACTGTGAGCCTGTCAACAGGGCAAGATTTCTGCTGCAACACTTGAAAAGCAATAATATTGATCAAGGTTCAATGATATGCACTGAATTGTATACAAAGCAAATGGTTCGCTCGCTATGCACTTGGCTATGTTTGCACATTTACCCTCCGCTTTCGCCGAGCTCATGTTTTGCTCACGTACTAACTAATGTAAAAAGCAACTGTGTGCGGACGTACGAACACCAGCAAACCCGCACACCAACACCATCGATAACACATAAGCACGTGGCGGTTATGTGATTTTCTACACATTCATTGTAGTAAACGTGCACACTCTGCACAGGTCCGCAGTTCCTTGATGCTGCTTCTCAACCATATTTTATCACCACCGTTTTATATGCTGTGCTCCTTTTTCCGGGCAATATGATAGTTTACGTTCGATTGATGCCAAAAACCTGTCACTCGCTTTATTATGTTATTGCGGTGCACAGATGGATTCAAATGTTTTATCACAGGATGCCTTTTCACAATAAATTCATTCGAAATTCGATGCTGAACCCTAACTGAAGCAGCTACTACTATATTCAATTACTAAGTTGTTTTAATGTTTCTAATTAATTTTACCCATTATGGTATCAAATTCAAATCAAATCAATATTGTGTGCATTTAATATTTTTAACGAGCATCAAAAGATCATAACAAAGCCTTCCATTTTTGCTTTCCATTTTTTATTTTATCTCATCGATTTTTTTGTGTTTTAAAACTTTTTCCAGTTGTTTGTTAATACAGGGAATGCGAAAGGAAAAACCTGTGTGCATCTGTGTGTGCTCAACTTTTTGGTGCGTTTTCCAGAAATGACGTCAAGAATAGTTTTGTATCACTGACGATTTTTTGTTCCGAAGATGTTAGCGAATCATCACGTAAGAATGATGAAGCCAATAAATATTTTCTAAAAATGCAATTCACAATGGCCATACCAAAAAACGAGATCTCGTGTATTTTATTAGAATCTGTTTCATACAGAACTAACATCGAGATTCTTTGCAAATGAGAAATCTATACGAACTACGCTGCGAAACACCTTAGAATTGAGCAGCAGTGAGGTGGCAAGCCGTATGGGAAATAATTATCAGTCAGGAAAAAGCGCAAACTCCGTCGCGTCGGAGGAGCGTCGAGATGAAACGCAAACTCCGTACTTAAAAAGTTAAACTTCCTCAAACAACCAGTGTGTGGGGGACTGGAACACAAACAACGAGAGGTTAGTGAAAATTATAACAGCTTTGTATAACCAACCGGGTTATTTAGATACTTTTGTTTATTTTTTATTATAAAGATTATTTTTGATTACATTGACAATTATGTTTTAATTTAGGTTCGGGAAAGTATATAAATTAAAAAATATAATGAAGAAAAAACCCAAGCATAAAAGATGCTTCAGAACTATATTTCGTATAAAACTGTATCAAGATTATATTCTTGATACAGTTATTCTTTTTATTCAACACTTATAACTTTTGAGTTTGTCGTTTACTATTCTCATTGATTTTCACTTTATTTTTAAGTACGGTTTCGAAACATCATTGTCGTTGATTTCAGCGAGTAATTTGCACGTGGAAAATCAAACCAATGTACACCACTTTTAACGAGGTGGTTTCCTTTTTGATAATATTGTCCGTTCAAATTGCTGTAAAGTAGGAAACGAAACGGAAAAACGTAAGTAAGGCGTTAAATAATATGTGTGAGCACATTTTACCCCAAAAAAACGTACCTGTTGTAGCGTTTTCCGAATCACCATGCACCTTTGTAGTATTCTGCGCAGCGTAAGCATCGCTAAGATCATTATCTTGATCCCTTGTAGAAAACTTCATTCCATTGTGATACGACAATTTGTCAGTAGCAGTTCCGGAATAGTTTCCAACGGTCAGCTTGTACTTTTCCACCTCACTACCAATTTTGAATTCGTCATACAACGCAAAAGTAGAGTTTCCTTCGAAATCTTCTAAAAGGACCAACAGCTCATGTCTTCCCGACTTCGTCAGCTCATGAAGCTTGTCTAAACCCAGCCAGTGCTCTCCATTAATGTCTCCGAATCCGTGCTTAAGCAAGCCGTAGACGTTGCGAACTTGTACGCGCGAACAATTTGACAACCAGGCATTGCCTATGTTAAGGAAAGGAAACGAAGATATAAGAGGATATCCTTCTTTCCTTTCCTTAACATAGGCAATGCCAGGTTGTCAAATTGTTCGCGCGTACAAGTTCGCAACGTCTACGGCTTGCTTTATACATCATCCATTCGCGGTAAAAATCGACGGATCCATCTATGCGGCGCTGGAACACTGTCCAGCCACCGCCATAAAGCGCCCTGAGATTTATTGCATAAAGTGCTTTCCCATTTTCTTGGGCGAATCATGTCCCAGGTAAAGTTTGATTGGCTCCTTGCCCCCAAGCAACTCTCGGGTCTGAAGAGATGATTTACTTTGCTGTTGCTCTAATTTGCGAATCATCGCATCTCGAAGTTTCATCAACTTATACTCCATATGCTGTTTTATTTCCTCCAGCTGCTCCGTGTGGTACTCGAGTGACAATTGCAGATTGTCCAATATTTCCTTCCGAAAATGGCATGTCGGCTGCAGCTTCTCCTTCTGCTGTCCTAAGCGCACCAAATTGCACATAATCACACACAATAATGCACTTTTAAACAGCATGTTTCTCAAAATTACAGTTATAACTGAAACCCGAGTACACTTCCAATTTTAAAACTGTGCTTTGCGTTTTGCCAGCAGTTTAACTCTAGACTGCTCCGTCCAAACTTATACAAAGCACTGAACTTGCCAAGTTTGAGAAATATTGCTCAAAGGCTATAAATAGCATTTTATCTTGAATTTGAGCACGATCATTTTTCCAGTTTTACTTATCTCTGGCTTCGGTTGGAAGTTTCGGGAATCCAGCATATTTGCCCATTTAAAAATATGAATTTACAGCGTTCAAAGTTGTTTGGTTAAACAACGTTCTGCTCCGATTTCGAATAGAATAATCTCCAATGAAGCAATAGCCCATAAACTCTTACTAGCTCAATGTGATGGGATGTACTTAGTATTCTGGAGATTTCTCTGTGCTCCAATGTGTTTCGCGGTTTTATGTGGAAGCTACGATTAATATTTCTTTCCTCAATTTTCAAGTCGTTCAAACAGAAATATTATTTTTTCTACGCATCATATTCCCTATATTCATAAATTCGCTCACCAAATTTATTTAAAACAGAAATAAACATTTTGCAAGACACTTTCATTTAACGTAAAGACGTTATTTTGATTATACTAAAAGAAGCCTCGATTATGGTAACAATTTCAATGGCATTTAACAGCTAGAATACATCTGATGAAGGAGAAATTCTATCAAAAAATCGTTGTAAATTTGATAGAATATAACGATTAAAAACAAGAACCTTACAGATTTGCCAACGTAAGCCGAGTGCTAGTTAGAGGCAAGACTGCGAAACATCATTGTTGCTGATTTTAACGAGTAAAGTTTTCGAAATGTGTCCCAACTCACTCCATATCGATTATGGTCACCGTTTAGAAAATATGGCCCGTTCAAATGACTGCAATAGAAAAGAATGAAAAACACATTTGTATGAGTTGGTACACGATATGTTTGGCTACGTTTTACATGTGGTATACATACGAGTCCCAACCGGCTCCAAACCACCATGATCCTTTCCAGTATTTAGCAAGGTTGCCTCCGGATTCATCATTATCTTGATCAAATGTAGAGAACTTCATTTCATCATGGCTTTTCAACGAGTCACCAGCGGTTCCTGAATATTTTCCCACGGTGAGTTTGTACTTTTCCACCTCGCTCGCAATCTTGAATTCATCTTAAAGCGCATAGGCTGCGTTTCCTTCGAAATCTTCCAAAAGCACCAACAGCTCGTGTCTTCCCGATCTCGTCATAGCATGAAGCTTCTCCAAACCAAGCCAGTGCTCTCCATTTACGTCTCCGAATCCGTGCTTGTACATTTTCCAGTTGCGGTTAAAATCGACGGACCCATCAATCCGTCGCTGGAACACCGTCCAGCCACCGCCGAGATTGAAGCTGTTATCGAAGTTACAGAGCACCAAGAAAGACTTTAGAATGTTTCCATGAGGATTAATGTAAAAAGTATTAGTGGAGTTAGATTTGACCCGATTACATGAACTAGGAGCAAGTTCACTGATCATCTCGTCAAGTGTTTTTCTAATTTCTTTTTGCATTTTGTTTTCTAATTCTTGTATCTCATGTCCCACATGAACTTTGATTTGCTCCAGCTGCTCCGTGTGGTACTCAAGAGATAGTTGAAGATTGTCCAACATTTCCTTGCGAAAATCGATCATAGCGTGAATGATCGCTTCCATCACGGTTGGCATGTCGGCAGTAGCTTCTCTTTCTGCTGTCCATCCTAAGCGCACCAAATTGTACATAATCACACACAAAAACGCTCTTTTCATCGACATATTTCACAAACTTCACTCCAGAAGTTTCCGTGGAGTCCGTCGAAGGTTCTACAAACAACTGAACGTAGCATTTTGAAGAAATATCGCTCGAATAATAAACGATCGTAACCTTTGGAGCGATCATTTACTTCAACGCTCACAAAAAACGTCAAATTCATAATGTTCTTAGAATGAGCTACTTTTGTTACGATTTTTAACAGTTTTTCTCTCAAAAACTTGTTTGTTGTTCACTGCCGATAAGGATGTATTTATATTTTGTTACACTCTTATGTTTCATATTGTTTGAATCATACTTTTGTTTCAAAAAACTACCAGGTTTTGTTAACCATAAATGTGTTTGTCACACGATCATCATCAAACTGGATTTGAATTTGATGAAGAAGTTGTTTCTCAAATAATGTTCATTAAGTATCTTTTTTTATTCTTTGGTGAAACGATCATTACACATTTACCATCAATCAACCTAATTTATATTCTAGCCGGTATTCCGGGCCCGAACTTCCATCGTCGTGTTGAGGCAAATAAAATGGTCCCTTTTTTGTACTGTGCGGGAAAATAAGACTATAAACATAACTAGGCGACCACTTCGTACACGCTCAAACGGAAAATGTGCAGCTGAGCTATAGTTACTCACTTTTTTATGATTTCCACCCAACAAGCTTTACTTGGAATAGTTTTTCTGAGCTTTGATATATTTGACACCCTTGTTATAAATAGTTTTGCAAGTAAATGTTAACAAATGTTAGAAAATGAATTTACGCAAAACCATACCATTCCGTATGTTTCTTTGTTCCGTTCCGTTTACTCAGCTGTTTTTCCATAATTGTCTACAACAACATTTCTGCAATTCAGGATTGTACAAATAACCATTTTGCAGGTCAATGTTGATCCAGAATGTATCCTTTAATATAGAGGGATTGTTTCGACGATAACTATTTATTTCACTTTATTCGTCCGGTAAATACATTTAGTTTACAAAACCATGAAATTGAATGAAATTACTACATCTGAGAGCTAATTAGAGGCACGACTGCGAAACATCATTGTTGCTGATTTCAACGAGTACGAGTATCGAAATAAGTTCCAACCCACTCCCCATTGCTTATCATCACCGTTCAGACGATATAGCCCGTTCAAATGACTGTAATAGAAAAGAAGGAAATAACGATTTGTATGAGTTAGAACACAATATGTGTGTCTATGTTTTACATGTGGTATACATACGATACATAATTGTGTCCAAACCACCATGCTCCATATGTTTCAGCATAGTTGAAACTGGATCCGTCATTATCTTGATCAAATGTAGAGAACTCCATTTCATTATGGTAAAACAACGAATCACCAGCGGATCCCGAATACTTTCCCACGCTGAGCTTGTACTTTTCCTCCTCGCTTGCAATTTTAAAATCATCATAAAGCGCATAGGCTGCGTTTCCTTCGAAATCTTCCACCAGCACCAACAGCTCGTGTCTTCCCGATCTCGTCATAATATGAAGCTGCTCCAATCCAAGCCAATGCTCGCCCCTAAGGTCTCCGAATCCTTGTTTGTACATTGTCCAGTTGTGGTGAAAATCGACGGACCCATCAATCCGCCGCTGGAACACCGTCCAGCCACCGCCAAAAAGTGACCCGCTGTTTATCGTATTAAGTGTTTTTTCAAGTGCCTTGAACTTTAACTCATTTTCGTTTATCATTCTGTTTTCTAATTCTTGTATCTCATGTCCCACATGAACTTTGATTTCCTCCAGCTGCTCCGTGTGATACTCGAGCGACAGTTGTAGATTGTCCAATATTTCCTTGCGAAAATCGATCATTGCGTGAACGATCGCTTCCATCACGGTTGGCATGTCGGCAGTAGCTTCTCCTTCTGCAGTCCATCCTGAGCGCATCATATTGCACAGAATCACTAAGAGCAACCCTCTTTTTAACGTCATTTTTCACCAATTTCACTTTCCGTTCATCCCGTCCAACTTCGTTCAAAGAACTGAACGGGGGTTAAGCAACTCCAGCTCGCTCCATTTTATATATATTTTTTACTTTAAAAGCACAAAAACATTGTTTTGATTATGAACTTAGCAAATGAGCAATCAACTTTTCCAACAAATATAGTTTATGTTTCGTTGCACTCTTATATCATTTAACGTTCTTGTTACTGCTGATATTACTTATCTGCATTAAACATACATGGATTAGCCACGCACGATCAAAAGCAAACGGTTTCTGTTTTTGTCGTTTCTGTAAAACACTGTAATTTACGTAATTACTCATTCGATTAGATTGTTATTTGGAAGTGGAGTAAGTTATTCCAATAATAAATACATGCCTTCTGTGGTATAATTTCTTCTTCGATGGCGTAACGCCTATTTGCGGTCATGCCACCACATTAATGATTTACTAGGCTTTTCTCTTTTTCCTAGGTGGATAATCGGTACTCTCGTAGAAGGGAGGATCCGATCTCGTTTAGGTTTTGATCCTACGCCAACGAAGCGGTTCCCAATAGGCTGATTTCCCACCCGGCATACCCGCACGGTTGTTCTGTACCCACAATACAATTTTCATTACACGCATAATTTTTGGACTCGTTCAGTTCTAAAATGGTGATCTTATATCTTGTTGGCACCATTTAAATACACTTAAAAAAAATCTGAAGCACCTTTGAGGGTCTTCAAGGTTGAAGCAGCGTGGTAAAATTTATTGTTCCAAGCGGTATTTAAAATCATGGACCTATTACTAATAAACTGAGTCCTAGCTTTACCTTGCTATGCTTCTTTCAATCCTAGAAGTACTTCAGTTAATCCAGGACAGATGAATCATACCAAATGAATTTTCATTACACTTCTCGGTTCCATCCAATTCTGCTGCGTCTTATCAACCACTTATTCGGTCAACGATCATGTGCTACAAAGTACTGAGCATAACTAGAGAAACAATCGAGCGTGTTAAGGGAATTTATTGTATGTTATTAAAGTACAACGAATTAACTTATTGTAGGAAACCAATGGTCTTGATGTAGTTCATCGAAAAATAATATCTATAATTTATCAAACAGTACATTGGTTTGAAATCTTCTTCACAACCGTTTATAATAATATACTGTTAGCAATATTTTCCGTATCAAGAAACGCAATTTTTTAAAAGATCGAACAGTTACAGCAACAAACTGGACCCACAGTAACACAAACAGAGCGGCTTCGAGATAACGCTTGACCAAAGGAATGAACCCACTTAATGGCAATTTCATTGGGAGTGCGTCAGAGCGCAGTTTGAGTTGCAATCATCGTTATAATCAAAACTGCCAACTGGCGGCGAATGCCACATCCATTAGTCAGGGGTAAGCCTCGTTCAGTTTATCGCCAAAAGTGTGCAGCTTCGTGTGGAGTTGTTCATTTCTGTTCCGTCGTGCCAATGCGCTAGCTGTCTTCTGTCGAGACCAAGCCTTATAAAAACGAATGTAACGACTAAGTAATTTATGTTCAATCTGATTAATTAAATTTCAACTAACATCCGTTTACAAAACATAGGTACGGTTAAAAGTAATTCACTGTTAGGCCACACTCATCGTTCATGCGTGACACACTAAAAATGAGGTATTTGAACATCTGAAAAGACAACTTAATTTTATCATTAATTGATTGCAAATGTTTCGCCCAGTTACTCAATATTCCAACAACAGGTCCTGGACTTTCATAATGTGCTCCGAGCTAAACACTCTGCAGAACCTTTGGTGTTAGACCCTCAAATATGTCAATATGCCCAGCAATGGGCGAACGTAAGTATTCCTGTACTTGAATACCGCAACCACTGGCATATTGACTGCTATTAAACTCCCTTGCAGACGCTGGCGAGCAAAAAAGTTTTGCAACATCGTACCAACGGAAAATACGGAGAAAACCTATATGCCCTGTACGGAAAAACAAATGTCGACGCTTCCCAAGTAGTGAACGCGTGGTACAATGAAGTGAAATACTACACTTTTGGTACATCGCAGCCCCATAACTTTAGTCAAGTTGGTCACTTCACTGCATTGGTATGGAAGAAGTCCCGTAAGCTCGGTGTTGGCATTGCAGCCAAAGGTACAAACGTATATGTCGTGTGTAACTACGATCCACCGGGTAATGTTATGGGGCACTATCATCATAATGTTACCGGAAAATGAACTAAAAAGGTATACCTCAAAACAGGTGTTTAAAGTCTTCTACTTGAACAGTTCAACTCCGAATTTCCATTCATTCATTATATTTTATTCATGATGAAACTAACTAGTAAAAAATTAAATAAAACTATAAAAATAAAAAAAATTAATAAAACGACCCGCGCATCCACAACCTTTATTTTTTACAATTTGATTTTACTCGGTTAACACCCGAAGACGTACTGCGGAAAGTTATACATAGTTTATCGAGAAAAGCAATTATATCCTGAAATGTAAAAAAACAATCAATAATTAGTTTAACTATACTGAAATGGGCAGGCAACCAGACATAAAACGATGCGCACATTTGTTTCATACCGTAATCCAACTTCCTTCAAAACACTGCAGATTTCATCTAAATCAACTGGCTGATAAAGTAGAATACTACGCTGAAGTGCTACATTTTCAGATACTAAATTAAAAAACGCTATATGCAATGGAACTGGAACCGAAGCAATCTGAAAATAAAGTTAATAGTTTGAAATTGTTAGAAATGAAGAACAAAACCGGAGTAGCAAAAATCATACCTTTTTCCGTGGATTCAATGGAAGGTATACTTCATCAGTACCAAGATCCAACTTGAAAGGACAAGGATGAAGCAACGGATTGTTTTGAGATAATTCCTGTGAGGCATGATTCATAGGACGGGATGTTGGAGATATGCTATTTACTTTTGCTCTACTATGCATGCTGGTGATAGTGGAACTATTTTCCTTTTCTATCTCTTCTGCAATCCTTTCCTGCACATCTACGAGCATATGAGTTGCCTCGAATAAATGGTTGAGCACCCTAACAGCTTTTGGTCGATTCAAATCTTTCAGACCGTACTTAAATAGTTCCCGCTCAATTTGTGGTGTTGACATATTCTCATATGATGGTATTTCAAAGTCAAATGGTTTTACGCCTATTAAATACTCAGGACATCTTGCCGGCGACGCCATCAACTTAAGCTCAGAAAACTTGTCCTCGAAACGATTTGCTTTTGGTTGGTTGCATGCTGGTTTGGTCGAACAGGCCGTTTCACCCGTTGGCGAAAGTATAACATTTGACCGTTCTTTTTGACCGTTTAAATTATCCTGATACTGTATTGGCGATGAGAAGCCTTGTGTATCTTTATCCGGCTCAATAACTTCCAACTCAGCATCATCGACTCGTAAATTAGGAATTGTGTCTTCTTCTAGGTCATTAGCAGTTCCATCCATCACAAAAGGAGAGGGAAAAAAATTTACATGCCCGTCTTTATCGACAGCCTTTTCCAATGGTTGCGACGATACGGTTGCCTTGGAACATTCATCTCTACTTAAACTCTTTAAACTGTTTGTGTTAGACTTCTGCAATCTCAATGGTGGTAAATTAAACTGTTTTATTAAATTATCCAGATAAACGAATGTGCTTTCAGCGCAATTTGAAGGTTGCTCAACAACTTTAAATTCATCAGAAGAGACACATACAAGGTCATCATTACTACATGGTGGTTCTTGAGATTGTACTATAACTGTCTCTTGCCTCACCTGCCCCTCTTTTTGCGGTTCATGATGGTAATAGAGTTCTGTTTCATTTAAATTGTCTTCTTCATCGTTATTGATCTCTTCTATATGATGACTCACATCAACTGGAACTTCATCTATCGGTTCGTTTATAACAGTCTCACTTTTTGGGAGGTCTACGATAGAGTTCTCATGCCTCGAATCGTTGTTCTCGATTGTTTCATCAACACTAGGTGTATAATCGACGAGATCGACCGTTTCCACTCTATTAGCTCCGGTCTCTAAAGCTTCGCTGAGTCTTGCATCAATGGCAATTCTATTAAACGAAAGCATTTTCTCGCCACGATTTGATTGCACGGCACACACTCCGACCTTGTCGTTGACCACTGGACACTGGGGAATTTCTGCGATTTCCATACACTTGCTATTGCTTTTGACTAAAGGCTGGTCCGTCGGATTAGTATTGTCGAATTGTTCATGATCTTTTGAAGCGATGGCTCCTCGATTGGGTTGCTGTGTATCTTCTTTCGAGATGGGTTTCTCTTGGTGCACTTTCGAGGAAATCTTCTCTAGACCAAAATAGGAAAAAATAAATATGTAAACGTCTCTATGAGCATCTTATAACTAAGAATGGAAAATCATTTTTTCCAAGTAATATTACCTTCTTCGCTGGAATAGACTTCAAAGCTGACGATAGGTTCCATATCTGATTCATCAAAAATATTTTCCGTACTGCGATGTAAGATAGGCACTTCAGCACTGATATCCAAGACGATGCTACTCTCATCCTCAGATTCAATTGCGATTATATCCTGATTCTTCAAGTTGTCCTCACAGCCTTCCACTTCACGGGCAGTCAGTCCGCAAACAAATGGTATACTTTTATTTACTTGATCTTTGTCAAGATCCTTGTGCTCCTTTCCAGGTGATTGCGTTTCTGATGACGTATCTTTGATATTCTGCACTTCGCTTTGATTGAAACGCGTTTGTTCAGTTCGTTGTTTCAAAGATTGTTCCTCGATTACTTGTTCTTCACAGTCACCTAATTCTTCTTTTTCTCTGTCTTTCAAATGATTAAAGTGCACTATTGAACTATCCAAGTCATTAAACAAATCAGGAGACGCTGTCCTTTCTGCTACTGTAACATCTTGGCACAAACTTACTTTACCATCGATAAATGTTTCACACAGTGTTCGTTCAGGTGTACTTTCTCGACCAGGAATTTTGCTCCAATCCTTTAAAAGATATCCGACAGGTGCGGGATCCGTTTCCATGAGCTCTGGTACATAATACTGATCCAGCAGATGGGAGCTTGCTTGTTCGGTTTGCGCAATCCAAAACAAATTGCTTAAGCAAGATTGGACATTTTCAGTGGAAAATAAAGCATTGGAATCTGTGCACGGTGGTGTTATTTCATTTGGAAACATTTTTCTGGTTTGTCTGTCGATGAAATCGCGAAGTTCTTCCCTTGTCCTGAGCTGCAGATTTGTTGCGCGTTTATGCTTAATTTTCTTTACATTCTTGCATCCTGCTCCAAAAATCACGTTAAGGTCATAGTCGGTGTAGCTATTTTTGCATCGAAAACCGAACTGCTCCAAAGTAGTACGAATGCCAATTATTCGCCGTTCTTCGAAGGTACCCGAGGAGCTTGCGGAGGTTAGATGTGTTTCTTTACTAGACGAAGTACCAGAGCTGCATTCCTGATCGGCCAGCGACCGTGACATAGCCAACGCCATTTGCAGTTGTTCCGGATCGACCTGCTCCGACGCACTGTGATCTTTGATTAGCTCGTGCAGCACGTCGTAATCACTTTTGTATTTCTTAAATATTTTACGAATATCCGATTGATTCTTCGGCTTTCGCGGTTGTTTCGGTTTTTTTGCAGCCCGTTGAACTTTCGTTTGTTTTGGTTGGGGAACAGCATTTTGTCGCGACTCTTCAAAGTCATCATCCTCAACTATTTGGGTGTTTAGAAAGTTACTTATCAGTCCGTTTCCGTTCAGTGTTTTCTTCCGTAACTTGGGTAATTTTGGTCCATCGCTTGAGCAAACATCCTCTGATTGTGTTCTCCTTCGCAAATTTGGAACCGCTGGTTCTTTGTTGGAGTCATCTGAATGCTCGTCATCATTTTCTATGAACGTAGCTTGGCTGCAACTTTCGGCTGTGAAGAATTTGGACTTTTTGCAACTTCTCAAGATATTCTCGCTACAAGGGAAAAGAACAAAGAAGAGACAACAGGTCAGTTCATCTACTTATACTTTATTGACTAGTCTAATGCAAAGATCACCCATCCTTGGTTGATGCATTGCCGTTACCCCGTATTCAAGTCGTTTCCATCGCTCTGCTGTTCTGCGGCAGGCTGCATTGGGGCAGCAACATTACTGTCCGATTTGATGAGCCTCAATTTGGAGTACTTTAACCGTTTACTCATAGTTACTTTCTCGCTTGATCTTCCTTTTCCTCTTCGAGCAGCTTCCGGATGGTGTCCCCACGTTTGGGCGCAATCAAACTGAATCGCATCAAATTCTTTCGATCCACCTCTTCTTCAGTTTTCTCGAAAAAGTCTCTCCTCAGACGTTGCTTTAGATTGTCACCACCGATGTAGCTCACGACGGAGCTGGAGAAGAGAAAAATAGTAAAACATGGTCCGGTAAGGGAAACGAGCTTCTAAGATGCTTATCCTAGCCTCTTTTCGTTCAACCTACTAAAAAGTCGCGAAAAACACCGTACCGGCTGCTATGACAGCCCAAGCAAACTGGTTCCTAGTTTTGTATATCACTGTTCCCTTTGTACGGCGGGGTTTCCATCGACTAGCATCGATACCACCCATTACCTAGTCACACAAAACTATCAAGCGACGTAGAAGGTAACCCAAAACGTGTATTTTGTCTGTTATTTATGACCATAAATTTTACTAAGCACGATGTATTTGTTACTACACTTTCTGTTGTTCTGGTTCTGTCAAGTCAACTAGTGTTGGCAGAATCGGAATTCGGAAGATTCGAAGATTCGATCCCTTGACGGATTCTAAAGATTCGAATCCTTTTTGACAGATTCTATAGATTCGAATCCCGGGGGGTCCGCGACAGCCGAGCGGTTACGCCGGTTAGAAAATCGGCCCACGCCGGGGCTCACCACCTCGGTTCGACGGTTCGACGGCGACGGTTCGAATCCCAACCGAGACCGGACCCTCCCCTGTACGAGAGGACTGACTATCCACGTACAACAGGGAAACAAGTCTCGTAAGCCCTTAACGGGCAGGCATGACCAAGAGGTCGTTACGCCAAGAAGAAGAAGATTCGAATCCCATCTGACGGATTCTAAAGATTTGATTCGATTAGGACTCGAATCAGATTTGATTGGTTTGGGACTCGATTTGATTCGATTCTGACTTGATCTTAAACTGTTTGAATCGACTCACAATGATTTGAGCATGTATGATATGACGGATTGGGATTCGGATTCGAAGATCCGGATCTCAGAATGGATTATAATCGAATGATTCGAATCCCTGTAGGGATTCAGTTTCCCCATCACTAAAGTCAACACATGATTCAAATTCGATCCGTTTATAGTACTACTGGTTGGCCACTGGTTTAAAGCTGGCTTGAAGCTGGTTTGAAGTATGTTTTTAATTCGTATCTACATTGGATTTTTAAACAACTGAAATAGATCTGCCTGATAAAAATAAAATATTGGTGATGATAATCATAATCCTGCACAGCAAACCACCATTCCTTTGGTAGTGATCATGCCTTGAACGCTTCTTGCATAACGTATTCGTTCGATAATATCGGAAAGCGATAAGGTTGAGTTGTTAGTTAGAAAAAGATAACAACATAAATAAATAAACATCTGATTGCTGTGACAGTCATGCATGTTGTTTGTTGATAACCATTAGTTGCTCAAAGAAATAACTGTTCGATAGTCTAAAAACTTCATTGGAAAGTTTTTAACACACTTCGTAGTCCATAATTTGTAACTGTGCAGTGCACTTATATTTTTTCGATTTCAATATACTCCCAGCAAAGTATATGTGCAATAGTCGCAACTCTGAATCCCTAACTCCTGATAAAATTTGATACAATTATCGGCTGGGACGGAAAATCCATCTGTGTGTGATATACCTGATCGTCTACGCTAAGCCAGTCATAACGATATGGAAAGCTTCTCGCGGAGTGTTATTTCATCGCTTGAACCACATTTAAGTTAATCATAACCAATCATAATCATAACGTTATCGTCTGTTCGTTTCCAACGTGGACGAATCGTCGCGGTTCAATGTGATTTAATTTGTGAGTGATGCAAGCATCCCGGGATTCAGTTAAATCATCATATTGTTCGAATTCATTCCGGTGTGAAAAAGGCGTGTGTCGAACCAGCTTTCCCAATGGAAGAAACACCTCACTACATAGCTACACTCGATATAGGAACTACCACAATTCGATGCTTCATATATGCCGCAAGGACAAGTGGAGATCCGGTACCCATTGGGACGGCCTATGATCATGTAAGATTCATCACTTATCGTCATTTCATCGTATAAAACTGTTGTCGTTCTAAAATATTGAATTATATTATATAGGTAGAATTGCTCTATCCAGCACCAGGAAGAGTTGAAATAAACCCGGAAAAACTATGGACAAGTGTGTTGCAAACGATCGCAAATGCTACCACTGGTTAGTATAAGAAAAAAGACGTCTCACATTTTACCGTATCACAAATATCATTTTAGACTTTAGACTGTGTTGTTATCTAATCGGTAATCTGAAGGGATTACTTTCAACGTTTTATTCATGTTGCTATCACTCTTCATTCGTACAATTAATCTTTGAAAATGCATGGCGGTGTCGATTATAATATTATTTTTGTTTTATTGCTTTTAGATGCTAAATTGAATTTTGATCAACTATCCTGCTTGGCTATATCGACGCAAAGGAATAGCTTCACCTGCTGGAATCGAAAGTCCGGGCTCGTTTATCACAACTTTATCACCTGGAAGGATTTACGTGCCGACCAACTTGTAAACGAATGGAACAATAGCCTCACTTTACGATTGCTGAAATTCGGTGCCGGTTTCCTCTACTTTTTCACCAGAAGCAATCGTTTTCTAGCCGGAAGAGTTATCAAGCTAATGAATCCACAGGTTACATTGCGTTTGTCCTGGATCATTCATAACAATACGGTGCTGCAGGATGATATTAAAACCGGAGACGTTCTGTATGGTACCATCGATTCGTGGTTGCTTTACCGCTTGCGCCAAGGCACCGATCGCAGCCGCGAGGTGAATCACATCAGTGATGTAACGAATTGCACCTCTACAGGGTTTTACGATCCCTTTGCACAACAGTGGGCTGGGTGGGCATTGAATTTATTTTCAATTAAGGTAATTATAACTGCATTCAAATTTTCAACTAAGCTTTGAATGTGTTTGTAGCAACTGTATTATTTCCTTTGCAGAAAGAGCTGCTACCAACGGTTGTCGACAATTCCTACGACTTTGGTTACGTACACGAATCACTTTTGGGGGCCAAAATCAAAATTGCAGCTTCGATATCGGATCAATCGGCATCGTTGTGGGGTAATTGTTGCTTTAATCGTGGTGACGTCAAGATTACGATGGGTACAGGTTCGTTCCTCAACGTAAACACTGGCTCCAAGTGCCTTGCCTCGGTGCACGGGTTATATCCTTTGATCGGTTACAAACTGCGAGATGCGTCGAGCATGGATATCACATATCTCATGGAAGGCTCATCGAACGATTCGGGTTCAATAATCGAGTGGGCCATGAATGTAGGACTGTTCGATGATCCGGCGGAAAGTGCTGGCATGGCAATGTCTGTTCCTGACTCGGATGGTGTTCTCTTTGTACCCGCATTCAGTGGACTAGGAGTAAGTTGGAATGGTTTCATTGTTATTATACTTTAAAATACTAATATTTTTTTCTCACTCGACTTTAGCCCCCCATTCGTGATGATAGTGCTGGAAGTGGATTCATTGGCATCAAACCTTCCACTCGTAAAGAACATATGGTGCGAGCCGTACTGGAAAGTCTTGCCTTTCGTGTATCACTGCTGTACGACTGTGCCCTGAAGGAAACGGGATTCTCTTTTAACAGCATCAAAGTGGACGGGGGTGTATCGAAAAACGATTTCATCTGCCAAACGTTATCTAACCTCACCAACGTAAAGGTGGAACGAGGAGAAGTGGTGGACTCAACGGCAATGGGTGCAATGTTCATGGCTGGTTTGAATATCGGTATATGGCGCTCCAAGAGCCAGCTGGTGAGCCTACGACGAGTGGAAAAGACGTTCACTCCCGATCCAGAGCATAGGAACATTCAACTGAGACAAATTCGCGCCTGGCAAAAGGCTGTTGACAGATTTAAAAAGTGGTATATGTTGGAAGACATAAAAAATCTAGACTGAGTATGTGATATTTTATATGCAATGGTGAAAAGTACAATAAAAATAATGTTTCAACATTTTCCAAGTTGAAATTCTATGCAAATATGAAACACCATGCTTGGATTTAAATTTCAAATTTATTCAATAGTTTATACAAGTTCTACTCTGTCTCTTAATAGTTCTAGATGGCAACAAATGTACGATGAGTAAATGGTGTGAATCAGTAGTTCACTTAAATAGGATATGTGAACACTTAGGAATTTTTAATTACTACTGTAAGCATTTGGAGATGCAACCGATATAAAGGATCATCATCCGATTTGGTTCCTTCTAAATACCCCTAGCTCCACGTACCATTTACATTGAGATCTAATGGTATGAGGAATGCAGCAGTAATGTACAGCATTAAAATTACATGCAACAGCAGCTTACTTCGGTATTTACCCGTTTAGTCCACTTCCTCCATGTGCGACAGATCCTCGGAATCGTCCACCAACGGTGGGGCGTCTCCGGCGGCCGTAGTCGGTGCAGCGCTGCCACTGGTCTCTTCCGTCGTCATCGGCTCATCCTCATCGATTCCAAGACCGAGCTTGATCATGCGGTAGATGCGGGAGGCATGGGTTCCGGGCTCATCCAGCGAGAAACCGGAAGACAGCAACGCCGTCTCAAACAGCAGAATCACGAGATCCTTTACAGCCTTGTCGTTCTTGTCAGCATCGGCGCGCTGGCGCAGCGTCTCGACGATGGCGTGATCCGGGTTGATCTCCAGGTGCTTCTTGCCCGCCATGTAGCCCATGGCAGACGAGTCGCGCAGGGCCTGTGCCTTCATGATGCGCTCCATGTTGGCCGACCAGCCGTACTGCGACGTAACGATACAGCAGGGCGAGTCCACCAGTCGGTTCGAGACGACCACCTTCTCCACCTTGTTCTCCAGCACCGACTTCATCACCTTGCACAGGTTTTCGAACTTGGCCTTGTCCTCCTCGCGCTTCTTCTTCTCGGCCTCATCCTCCGGCAGCTCAAGACCCTCCTTCGTGACGCACACCAGCTGCTTGCCCTTGTACTCCTTCAGCTGCTGGATAACGTACTCGTCGATGGCCTCCGTCATATAGATGACCTCGAATCCGCGTTTCTTCACACGCTCAACGAACGCCGAGTTCTTCACCTGCTCGGTGGTCTCGCCGGTGATGAAGTAGATCTGGGACTGGTTCTCCTTCATGCGACCAACGTAGTCGTTCAGCGAGCAGTACTCATCTCCTGATGCCGACGTGTTGAAGCGAAGCAAATCGGCCAGCTTCTGACGGTTCTGGCTATCCTCGTGCACACCCAGCTTCAGGTTCTTGCTGAACTGATCGTAGAACTTCTTGTACGTTTCCTTATCCTCAGCCAGCTCCTCGAACAACTCTAGACATTTCTTCACCAGATTCTTGCGGATCACCTTCAGGATTTTGTTCTGCTGCAGCATCTCACGAGAAATGTTCAGTGGCAGATCCTCCGAGTCGACCACACCCTTGATGAAGTTCAAATAGTCCGGGATCAGCTCCTCGCAGTTGTCCATGATGAACACACGGCGCACGTACAGCTTGATGTTGTTCTTCTTCTTCTTGTTCTCGAACAGATCAAATGGCATACGACGGGGCACAAAGAGGAGCGCACGGAAGTCTAGCTGGCCCTCAACCGAGAAGTGCTTCACCGCCAGATGATCCTCCCAGTCATTGGTCAGCGACTTGTAGAACTCGCCGTACTCTTCCTGCGAGATGTCGTCGGCATTGCGCGTCCAAATTGGCTTAGTTTTGTTCAACTCCTCGTCCTCAGTGTACTTGACCTTGACCGTCTTCTTCTTCTTATCCTTCTTATCATTGTCGTCCTCAGCATCTTCTATTTTTGGCTCTGCATCCATAATGTCCATCTTTTCGTCCTCCTCAGCCTCATCGTCACTCACCTCCTTCTCGCGCTCTTTCTCCACCAGCAACTTAATCGGATAGCCGATGAACTGGGAATGTTTGTTCACGATCTGCTTGATCTTGCTCTCCTCCAGGTACTCCAGCTGATCCTCCTTCACGTGCAGAACGATCTTGGTTCCACGACCAAGCGGTTCGCCGGCATCCGTACGAACCGTGAACGATCCTCCGGCAGACGATTCCCACACGTACTGCTCGTCATCGTTGTTCTTCGACGTGACCACTACCTTGTCCGCGACCAGATAGGCAGAGTAGAAACCCACACCGAACTGACCAATCATGCTGATGTCTGCGCCGGCCTGTAGAGCCTCCATGAACGCCTTCGTTCCCGACTTGGCAATCGTACCGAGGTTGTTCACCAGATCCGCCTTCGTCATGCCGATACCGGTATCAATGATGGTCAGCGTGCCGGCCTCCTTGTTCGGAATGATCTTGATGAACAACTCCTTGCCAGAGTCCAGTTTCGTGGGATCCGTGAGCGACTCATAGCGGATCTTGTCCAGGGCATCCGAGGAGTTCGAGATCAACTCGCGGAGGAAAATTTCCTTGTTCGAGTAGAACGTGTTGATGATCAGGGACATCAGCTGAGCAATCTCAGCCTGGAATGCGAAGGTCTCGACTGCTTCCGGCATCTACAATAAAATAAAACG